>NC_141614.1:39346616-39426616 GCF_047967505.1 Dipteris shenzhenensis
GTTGTTTATCGATTTTTGGCATACACCCCCCAAAATCAAGACCGCCATTGGAAAGAAAGTTAAGGAACACAAGTGCTTGTTCTTATGCTCGTGAGACATTAAAAAAGAGGCATGGTATCCCAAAAACGGTAGTACATCAATATGTTGTCATTTTTGGGCTACCAGGTCTCTTTTTTGTTGTCTCATGAGCATACATATGGAGGTTATTATACAATATAACTAAGTAGTAGTATTGAAGTAGTTCTACAATTTGGATGCATTAAGAGCATTCATATAGCAAGGAAGAATATAATAATTGAATATTTTTTTTTTTTCAATACATATTACTAGTGAGGATACCAAAAAGAGGCTCTACCCCTCATGATGTCTTTGGATACATAATATGAGATTGCTTGATGCTTGGATTGTAGCTGGAAACGTTGCATGGGCGAAGCCACTATATGCCTCAAGTGTTGGAAATTGATGTATGGCTCAAGTGCTAGAATGTGCAAATCATGGCCAAAATCATGACCCCTTAGAGATTCCATGAGGGCTATCATATCCACATTTTTTTCCTTTTACTACTACACACATGTCACCTTTAGTCGAGGGCAGAACCATTCCTCATCACAGGCAACAGGTTCATGGGACCCCATCCCATGATCCAAGGCATTATTCAAAGACAAAGTATTTCTGACCATTCCCAAATCGAGTTTGCCAATTCCTAATCTGATTGATTTCATTCATTGGACTTGCAATTCTTGCAAAGCCCTTGCTCGTTGCCATTTTTGACAATTACACCCCCAAAATCAAGAGACTCATTCAAGCTTAATCAAGGGCTTTGCAAGTCTTGTTTTTGGGTGGCAAAAGCATGAAAAATGATAGCGCATTAATGTGTTGTCATTCTTATGCTTCCCCCCTCCAAAAACAAGACCCCCAAGCTATTCATTGGAGACAACAAAATGAGGGGAAGGATGATGTGAGGAGTAGAGGAGCTGGCCAATAAGGGGAGGGATGGCCTTGGAATCGCCAGCAACAAGCATGATGCAAGGAGGTGAGAAGGCGAAGAAGCAAGGAGGTGAGGAGGTGTGGAAGCAAGGAGGCAAGGGGGCAAGAGGCAGTCTTGAAGGGCAACAAGAGGGTGGAGGTGGCCGAAAGGAGTAAGCAGGAAAGGGAGGGATGTAGATTGCTTGCAGGAAATGCTTGGATTAATGCTACAAATGCCATTTTTTTGTGTGTGTGTTTTGTAGCATGAAATTTTTTTGGCATTTTTCTTTAAAAAAATACAACATTGTTTATGATTAATTGCACTACAAACAACTCAAGCCATAAAGCACCATGGATTAGTACAACAATATACATCACGGATGGATGCATACACTCATATACATCACCAATGGATGCATACACTCATACTCACATAAATTTCCAATATTGTATTAGATGGACCCTTAGCATACATGTGTGCATAGAAGACCATTTCCTACATTGATCCTTGATTTCATAGTTCAATTATTCCCTTTCTCACATTCTAACGTGTGAAGATCTAATGTACATGTATGCATTATGGGCACATTAATGACTAACTTGTTTTACGAATGCATGATACTTGTATATGGTCAAAGAAGGTATATTATCATTTTTGAATGACAACGTTACTCTATGCTCCATTTTATCCTATATTAGAAACTATGATCACTAGATATCACATAAATATATTGCTCCATTATATCCTATACTAAAAACTATTCTAACCCAAATACATAATGCCAATTGAGGTTAGTACTTATGACAAGTGATGAAAACATTCTAATGGTATGAATGAGATCTTGTAAATTTTGGATATATAATATGGGTACTATGTTGATTGAGCTATGACCCTTTTATAAGGGAATATTTTCAACTTAATTACTAAATACATACTTACAATGGTGACCTGATTCCCATCTATACGTATAATCAAGTTTTACTTTGTGTTTTAAGAAAAGCTTTTGCATAAGGTTAAAATTTGAATAGTATTTATATTTGTTTAAGACTACCCATTGAGCTGGCTTCTATCCTTATATTGAACATGATAATGTTCATAAAGATTTTATGAATACAAATAGATAGCATTGGCTCTCTTTTTAGTGGTTGGGAATGAACCCTAAAAGTACCCTAAAACGACTATGTATTCCCTTATTTGTAGCATGGAAGTGATCATGGTAGAGTGGCATAATCCCTATTTTGCTTTTTTCATAGGTTCTTTTGCTACTCATGGTTGGCGGATACACCACGGCATAGATCCGAATAGATATTTGGTTTTTTGCTTCAACTTGCTTGACTAGACTTTCCTTGATAATTGTTTGATTGTGCTGATGAGTGGTCACTGGCTTAATTGATGCATTAAGTGCAATGTTTTCCTTAAACTTTTTCATACTACAAGATACGAGTTTGCTTATAGGTGTGAAATAGATTCAGTTTGTTAATGCATGGTGCATATTTTCCGTTAGATGCAACAAGATACTAGTTACAGAGTGTCTTTGCCAGTTATTTCACGTGAATCATGCTCCTCTTATGCTTGAGTTTGTGGTCACGTATTGAGTTTAACATAATAGTCTACAGGATATTGGATGAGCAATCAACATAGTGGTTTAGATGCATTCATTTCTAGTTTCGATAGAACTATTGTTCAGATATTGGTCATAATATCTAAGTATGGAGGTCTGAATTCCTTTTTTGGCTCCCTAAGTTTTTCAAAGCATGGTATTGTCCCGATTACATAGGTATTTTCACTAAGAAAAATTAATCCTTATGATGAAAATGTGTTTTTTTTCTTTTGACATAGTTGGTTTTGTGTCCATGTTTTTGGATCGAATGTATGGACGATCTTTTGCAAGCATAAAAGACATGATATGTATATGTAGCACATGATCATGTTTACATATTTTCAATCATATATTCTACCTTGTGATCTGTCATTATCTAGATGCGTGGATGTTCAATTTGAGTAGTGTTTGCTTTTTTTATCCCAAATTTTATGTATTGTTGTGTCTCTACCTCTCCACAATGACTCAAATGTGATAGTATGAGGATGAAAGAGAAGTTAATTGTGAGTTTTAGGCATGCCTTCATTGTTGGAATACGTTTAATTTGCTTATGATCACATCAATTGTTCCAATGATATTGAGAGGAATAAGATGCTGGATGAGGTTCTCACTCGCTTGAAACCTACTTAATCTTGCTCGCTTATTTGGGGCCGCTCGCTTTTCTCCGCTCACTTTTTGGTAATCCTCGACTCAAGGGGGATGCCAGCCTTAGCGAGTCAATCTGGTGGAGAAATGGAATCGAATTGGAGGGCCAATCTATTGCTAGGAAGGACGTGGCAAAGGCGAGATCTATATGCAAGAAAGGGCTGAAATATTGGTCCCAAATTTGGTGTCCCTTGAAGGGAGATTAGAAACCCATTGGGGATATTAGCTCTGATTACTCCCTGTCAATCCAAGAAATTGTCTTTCTTCACAGGATTCTATGAGGGTTGCCAAAGGATTGGCCTACAAATTGCATCAATCAGCCTAGTCATAAGAGCTCACAATGGCTGCTAGGAAAGACCCAATTAAAAAAGGTATTCGCAAAAGGAATTTACAGGTTGATCCTTCCCCCCCCCCGGCCCGTGTTTGTTGATGATCTTAATAGGAAATGGGGATTACTCGGGGGGGTCACTCATTATATGTAACCCTATCACGTGAGTTCAATCGAAGGATGTTTTTAATATCTAAATTTAACAAAAGTTAATTTACATAAGGGAGTATTTAAAACAATTTTCAAAAAAATTTACAGATTTGTATAGAAAAAGGGTACATTTTATTAATGAAAAATTTACAGATGAGGGATTTTAGAAATATGCCTTGAACGCATGTGATATAGAGGGTTTATACATAGTGACCCCCCCGAGGGGGATTACGGTGTTCCCCAGGCTAGTGGAGGAAAAGACTAAAGGAAATCTGGCAGGAATGTAAGCTGGGTAAGTTGAGTTTCCTAGCATGGAAGATTCTACATCAATGGCTATCTGTAAGGGCTCGCTTGGCAAAAAGATTCATAACAAATCCATTGTGCCCTTGCTGTAACAAGGAAGTGGAAAACGTTACGCATCTCTTTTGGCAGTGTTGTGTGGTCGCTCGAAATCAGTGGAATAAAATCGAAGGGGCGGTGAGAAGAAGTGGACTAATGAGTAGGTTCCATCTTGGTGGGAACTGGAGAATGGGATTATTAGGAGATGCCACTAGATGCCCTTCGACCCTAGTGGCATGCTGGCCCATCATTCGAGCAGCGGCCTTGCTTTCTATCTGGTACCAAAGAAACCTTGAATTTGCTTTTGGGAATAAAGTGATGGTCGGATATGGAGAGGGAGTGATGCTCGGTCAATTTAGATTAGTCCTGAATGATGCCGCATCAGTCTTGGAAAAGTACGTTGTGGTGGTGGATGCCCTAAGGGATGTAGCGAAGTTGTGTTAGCCTCTAAGATGTTCCTTGCTAAAATAGCATAGGCCCAGGTTTGACTCCCACTGTTCGCCAATTTTGTAATCTGGGGTTTTGTTGGGTCTAACCCCGCTTTTTTCCCCAAAATTAAAAAAAAGAAAAGAAAAGAAGGAAAACGCCTAATCAGAAGAAAGGGGTATGAAACGTTGGGTCTAACCCCGCTTTTTTACTTGGCCAGCACTAGGACGTTTTTTCAAATTCTGAAATCCTGTGCTTCCACATGGCACAATATACACCCTTAGATTTTTTAAATTTTGAAAGCCCAAAAGCTTTGAAAGCTTTTGAAAAGCTGCATAAAAAGCCAAGGCAAAACCTTTAAATATAGGCGAAACAGACGAACGAAAGCCGTCTCGTACATGAAGGCTCTGTAATGTAGGCTTTGCCAAATTCAATCAAGGTAGGCTTCCAAATCTTCTTTTGTAAATGCAAATTCTTTTGGAGCTACTTTTAACATTGCCTAGCACGGACAACTCGTGATTTTTTTTTCAAAAACTAGCTTGTAAGTTTTGCTAATGCTTAGCTTGAGCTTGTGCTTCCCGAGTTGGTTGTGCTGGACAGCCACCTACACTTAGAAGGCGCTCTCGCAATAAACGCTCCTCGGTTGTACTCTGCCATTCTCGTCCACCCCCAACACCTCAATCGATTCGCCTGAATAGAAGAGACTCTCCACAAATCTTTCTAGCACGTACCAAACCCAAATACTGCAGCCAGCGCTATACAAAGGCACCGACACGCTCTCCACCACCGCACCCATCTGCTCCAGGAGCTTTGCCGCTTCGTTTTTCACCGCTACCACATCAACCTCCATCATGGGCGCTGTAAACCCTTCCTTGACAATTCCTATCTGCATGCCTTGTACGCCTCTCTTCAATTTAGAAACATTGTCTATCTTTTTTTCCATCTTTCTTGCGATGGCGTTTGCTCTATTATCGATGCGGTCCCAACCAGCGAGCACTCCCAACATCAACGCATTGTCTTCCACAGTTTGAGTAATAGGTCCTGCATGATCTATGGGGCCATACAACCATCAATGAACTAAACCATGTGTAGGCTTACAACCCACAACACCATTTACGGCACTCGGTATACGGCAAGATCCACCTTAGTCGCTACCGTGCAAGGGGAGAGGCAGGACATCTAAGCCAGGATTGTGGCCCAAGTGACATCGCAAAGTCCATGCTTCATAGGGATTGTTTGAGACAAGGGCGTGAAAGCTCGAGGTGAAGAGTAGATGGGGCTACGTTTCTGTGGCTGCGAAGCATATTGGGGTGTCGATTCACCATAGTTGATGGGAATTTCGAGGGCCAATTCGTCCGATGCCTTGAGGTGATCCAACGAATCTGATTCGCCAGTCGACTTCTACGCCATGGAAACACGAAGGATTGATTCAAACTAGCAGATTCACCATCGACATACGTTGAGGAAACCGCGCATCGGCATAGAATTGGATTCCCCAATGAAATCCTAAGGAATCCTTTCATGAATCGGAATTTTGAATTGCTGTTCGAGCGAGGGAGAGGTACTCCTAGTGAGCGTATCTTATGAGGCGGTTGCCTTCCTTGCAAGGTGGTCATCATCCTCGCACTTTATTATATCTTCCTGGCTACTCGTTTCTGGCAGGTTTGGGGAGGGGGAAGGGCACGCTTGATCTTTGCCAACGATTTCTTTCATTTTGCAGTGTCAAAATTTACGAACATAACAAGAAGACATGCTGCTTGGACTAGGCTCTGTGATTGTCTTTCATTGAAGAAGCAATGATGCCAGAGCTGTGAAGATGTCCCCTTGAAACATGGCGTATAGACTGATAGCGAGGTAGAGATGCTCAAGTAAATGCTGTAGGGCCTTGTTGAGAGAGCTCTCCTCTCGCAGCAAATCTTTGTGGAAGCTAGGTAAGGAGGCAAGGTAGAGTTTGTGAGGTACGCTATGCTCGAGGCTACGGAGGGTTTGAGATTTGAGCAGGTAGGGGGATGTTAAACTCTCAGGAGGAGGAATACGAGAAGGATAGCCTTCATCTTATAAACCAGCGTTGATCTGTTGAAGGGGTTTAATATAGACGGGTATACATCCATAAATCTTTTAGATTTAGTCGATCAGAACCAATTGATGCTATTCCACACTTATTCTAGCACTCAAAAAATGACTCCGAAGATTCCCCATTAGTCGTATAACACCCCTATTCCATTTTCTAGAAATATCTTCGATTCTCGCTGAAACAGAAGCGATCGAACGAGATTCCAACAAATGCTCAACTTTCAGAAGACCTTGAATGATATCCCCAGATCTCAATCTGTCATATAGTAATGTTATTAAAGTATCTCCTTCTCTGATTATATCCCTGTAATCTTTATGAATAGTTGCAAACATCAATAATTGTTGCGATCTGATCAAAGTTTGCAAAAGTGTCAATGATAACTATTGCCAACTCATAAGATCATGGACATAGTGAATAATTTTAGATATAATAAGATGTTATTTATACGCACTTTTATATTTCCATAGTCGTAATTTTTTGGAATCTTGCAAAGGCAAAAATTGTAACTACAACTACTCAAAGATGTGTGAAGATGATTACCTTGATGGTTTGAACATCTTTGATCGTTGGATTGTGTATAGCTTTTGTGCTTGAATTTATCATCTTTAGGAAATTGCACATATGCTAACCAACATATCCAAACATGCAGAACATGAGGAATGCATATTGACTAATCATGATTGTTTTTCAAATTCCAACATTCCAACAAAGAAATAGGCGACTTCTCGTCGAGCTGTGGACATCACAAAGGATACTCCACGTAAGTAGAATGTACAGTCATTTCAATTCTGAAATGTTTCTGCACCGTCTGTTGCTCTGGTCCGCATTAATGCACTACACCTCCAACACTGGAGGTGACTATTCGAAACGGGGGGATGGCACGTTCCCCTATGATATATAATTTTTGGAGAGATGTGCCGGCTCTTCACCATACATTACATATGGGTTTTTTTTTTTTAACACCTCATCTTGAGCACGCACACTTCTTCGCACATTCTATTTCCGCAAGGGAACATTACATTTGCTTGGTTCGACCAACATACTAATCATGTCTGCAACACTTCTGTTTTTGAGATGTTTGCAGCCTCTAAACGAGTGTCTTCTCCTAAAGATACGCACAACAAAATGTATTTGCTTGATTCAAGTTATTTTATCAATTCTTTCACCTTCTAAAGATAGAGGTTCAGTCCATTTTGTTTTTCCTGTTGCATTTAGACAAAACCACGTGAGTGAAATTGTAGCAAAGTTTCGGATGGTTTTTATTATTAATCCCTGTAGGTGTTTAAACCCGAACATAAGACATCGATTCATGTCACGATGTAGAAATGACCACCGGAAACTCCTTCGAACATGACCATTTGTCAACGCTCAGAGCAGCCAGAGGTTGAGCTATTCAACTTGATATAACATCAAGAAAGATGTCCTTGAGGCCAGCTACGTCATCGTGGTTGACCATCATAGATAGATACAAGCAATGGGTTAGTAATTGCACGGCTATTTTCTCTAGCCTTCAAATCTGCGGTGTCTGTGGCATAACCACACTACTGTCTACAAACCAAAGGATCGTTTCTTCGCATGGCATAGGCATCTCGAGCCACAGTGCCACACTCGAAAACATGATACTTTTGGATGCCTGCGAGAATATGGGCATGCAAGTGAATTACTGAAAATGCCAAAGCTACACACGAGATGCCCAGTGGAGTAGATACACTGTGCGGTTGATGCCACAGTACTCTCGGCAGTTGCTTAAAACAAACCACCTCCACACGCAACTGCTAAGCATCATAGATGTATCCATTCCAGTTACCACGACTGCAAATGCGATTGCTCGTGGCACACTCGATCGAAGGTCACTTCTAGACAATCCTCTGATATCTTGGCGAAACGTCCCACTAAGCTCGGCTCAAGAAATCGTGACGAACGAGCTGTCAGCTGTGCTCACATACAACATCGAGAACAATCCAATATTGCGCAAGTACAATTCTTTAGCAGAGCGTGCGGACATCAAGATGGGTATGTGCATCTTGAGTCCTCAAACCATTGCAGGTATCTTGGAACTACACGATGAGACAGCTCCCTTCGAGTTAATCTCAATAGCGGAATCTCAGCCTGAGCTCCTACTTTTGCAAAACATGGTGGACCCCACGAACCGTCGCACCTTTGATGCAAGGGACAAGCATGAGTTTGCCTCCATACAGCTACGGGGTACAGAAATGCTTTCAGAGAGGGTCGCTTCATTCCACGTTGATGGAGTAGCAGCAGCTGGCAGTGCGTGCGTTGACATAACCATGGAGTCAGCAGTGTTCCCCTTCCTGTTCCCTTTCGGACGGGGCTACTATGATGGCTGCATACAGTTCAACAACTATGTGAAAATGAGAATATGCACCTTATTCTCTATCTACACGCTCTACAAGCCGTACTTGTTGATCATGTTCCAGTTAAAACAGGCAGTGATGATTGCCAATTCAAGCAACTCTACATGCTTGCAACGAGACATCGACCAATATAGGAAAGCCAACCCTGCTAGGACCGATGAAGACGCAATGAGACACGTGCTTCGCTACAGCATGCCATCAACAATGCCAGGGTCCCCATCGTGGCATTGACGACAACTGAAGGACCTCATAACGATGGTCGATGCTTGGGGCCTCCCAGATTTCTTTCTGACATTCACTGCAGACGAGGTCACCGATACACGGTGGCAAGAAATTAATGTGATCGAGAGCATCGCAACACATTATAATGCGCAATGCGCAATTCACTTGGAAGGACTGTCCTGTTGAATGCGTGGCACTTTTCCATGCACGCTTCCACATGTTCATGCACAAGCATTTGCTTTCATCCGACGGTCTACTTGGCCGAATACACCACCATGTCGTTCGTTATGAGATACAAAACAGGGGCTCCCTACACGCCCATGTCATATTGTGGGTCCACCATGATGACCGTCAGCGAATTGCAAATGAGATTGCGGCTTACGTCCTCAGGGACGAGGCCTTGGATCCTCGAAACACAAGGCTGCGAGAACTAGTTCTCAGGAAGCAGTTGCACGTATGCAGGAAAGCATGCTACGTCGGACTGTCACACCACAGTTGCAAGCACGGCTTCCCTTTTGCAACACAGCCAGAATATGAACCCATCCTCGACCCTCTGACGCAACGTTGGTTGTATTACCCCGGCCGGGACATGAGCACCGATACGTCGTCCCTTACCACCCTTCCGTGTTACTATTGTGGGGTGCACACATGAACATACAGTGGGTGACAAACTCTTCAATCTCTCACTACCTCCTCAAGTACATGATGAAATCTGAACCAATGGGCAAACTGAACATCCGTTCAGAAGACGCCTCGCGCTTGGGGTTGCAACATCTCGACGAAGTAAAGCTAAAACTCATCGCCGTGAGCCTCCTATCAAAACCAACCTCTCCAATAGAGGCCGCGCTAAATTGCATGCAGATACCAACAATCACAAGGAGCGAGACCGTTCACTATGTCGACTCCTCACCACCATCTCTAAGACAACGCATCATCTCACGAAACAACAACGTCACCCTGCACCCGGTCGACATATACTGTGGGAGACCGAGCGTCATCGAGGATAGAATGTTCTACGATTACCATAGGCAATATGTGATCTGAAAGCCCAAGGAAACGCAACGTGGAATGGTCAGTCTTGACCTCTTAGGCAACAAGATCGCAAAATGTGAGCGAGTAGTCAGATTCACTGACTACCACCCTGGACATCAACCAGAGGGTACTTCTACAACGTGCTCTTGCGAAAATTCAGCTTCAGGAATGAAACGGAGCTCATATCACCTGCCAACACAGCTGGATCCTACTTTGTCGAATGCCAAATGCGCGGCCTCATATTGAGCAACGAGGACCTCGAGATGTATGTGACCGAATACACGCAAAGGAACTTGCTAGCGACTGACCACATGGACCAGTTGATCAATATGATATTGCAAAAGGTTGCCATCATCCGAGACTACCCGATGGAAGCGCCTAACATCGACCAGCAAACCGTCGAAGGGCCAACACGTGCGAGGATGTTGGAAAAAATGGCCAAGTTTCGCACCGTCGCCAATGCCGCATTGACAGTAGAACAACAAAGAGTCTTCAAAAGCCTAGCCTCAATAAGCTCGGGGCTGCACGTTGTCTGTGGAACACCAGGTAGCGGCAAAAGATTCTTGATAAGGTACTATGTTTCGCATCTGATAGCGCAAAACAAAATGGCAATACTCTGTGCATCAACAGGGGCGGCTGCGACGCGGCTGAGCGGGATTGCAACCACTGTACACTACCAATTCAAGATCCTTGTGCGCAGCAGTCAGTACCCACTGAACATCCATGAGACGGATGAGCGACACCTCACAATCAAGGAAGCCAACGCGATCATCATTGATGAGATGTCCATGCTAACAAGGATGACTTTCGATCTCGTGGTAAGACAAATCGTCAATGTGACTAATGGCACATTCCATGAGCCATTCAGACACAAAATGCTCATAATTTTTGGTGACCTGGTGCAATTACCGCCAGTCTGCAAACATCGCGAGGATCTCTACGAGCCGTGCCACATCACGTCCTCCGCACACTGGGCTCAAGCGAAAATGTACCACATGCAATTCTCGGTGCGACATGCACGAGACATGCCGTTCCTGGCATTCTTGCATACCATAAGACTCAGGACGCCCACAACTGACGAGATTTCCGACTGTTTGGGGCAGTGCATTGTCGACAAGGAAGGTGCATGCCACTTCATCGATGCCGAAACAACCATCATTTGCACGCACAGAGTCGATGTCGCTACCTTCAATGATGAGCTTGTGGAGAAATTCAACACTCCCGAGATGATTGTGCATGTTCAAATACAGAGTAATGCCGCGAGCGAACAAGCTCTCAAAGAATGGTTGGAGGACAAAAGCTTCAACGAGATAGGAAAAATTTGCGTGGGGGTGAAGGCAATGATAACGGAAAACGTCGACCTCGCAATAGGTGCCACAAATGGAGCAATGTGCAAAATCAAGAGCATCAATGCAACTAGCAGGGGAGAAATCAACGGTATCACTGTCGTCGTGGACACAACAGCGGCCGTGCTCACATTACGATGCTCGAAGCATCAGTGAAAGGCAATAAATGGAAAATGGTTCCACAAGTCCACATTTCCACTAACCCTAGCATACGCTATCACGGGACACAAATCCCAAGGCGCAACCATATCGAACAAAGCGCTACTCATATTTCGAGGAGTGTTTGCCCCTGGCCTAGCATACGTGATGTTGTCCAGAGTGACTGAGAGAACGAGGCTGCGCATACTACATTGCCCACATCCAGACATATTCAGACCAATTCCACGATAGTTTAACAGCCGACAACACAACCATGTGCATAAAGGTATTTGCTACCAGAGATTGAAAAAGGCAGAGACAAGTCATGAATATGTTATGTCAAACATGCGTGCAAGGAAAATGGTTTTAATATCTTGTCTGTTGTCGAGAATAGGTGCAGAGAATCAGAAAGCTCAGGACATTGCAGCATAAGACATGGACGCAGACAAGGTAAATTCCACCAGCATGAAAGAATCTTTTTTTCTTAAAGATTTAAAAAGACGGCTCATTTGAAAAGACGGTGCAATAAGTCGTGCCTACAAGCAGCTATTTGAGCTATACAAAAGCAACGCGAAGGCAACAAAACCTCCACCAGCAAAGAGGAGGTTCTTCCGAACCACAAAGCAATTCCGGCTAGCAAACAATGCAGGAGAACGTCCGGTAGCTTACATCAATGGCTTCAACACGTATGCAGAACTACACGACTTCATTGACAACTGCAATAGGCGTTTGCTAGCTAAAAGATAGCCGGGAGGCTTGAGATTCGCAAATCATACATAATGCTTCCGAAAATTTAAAAAAACCGCAACAATTGAGAAAAACATTAACGAGTTGCAAGAACAACAAACTCATCATGGATTGCACTTCTCTTGCAGGACTCCTCAAAGAGATCCTTGTCGAGCTTGACATTGAGTTCGATGAGACCGATAGGATGATGGAAAGTTTGGAGGGGCAGAAGCTACTAGACACGAAGACGAAAGGGATCACAGTGTATGTGTACGAGCTGCTGTATTACAGGTACAACGTATCCTTGGAGTTGCTGAGGGACACGACGCGCGATCAAGGAACGGCTATACTTGAACAATTCATGGAACAATTTGGAGGGACGCATGACGTGACGCACCTGGTGACAACAATGGAGAAGCTTACGTATATTTTTGACAGGGACTTATACGAGGAGCGCTTCCGTATTGGAAACGATCCTTTCACGCCAACAGAGAAAAACCAAGGCAAGTAAATAAATGCATTCTATTATGGACCTCAAACGAAAAAAAAAAGACCGAAAACATCGATGACTAACGTGATTATCAATGTTTACACAGGTACGACATTGAAAGACGCGAGCCTCGAGATGAAGGAGGAGCCTCCACTGAAGCGCCCGTGCAAGGGAATCGCGTGAGCCTCGTCGTCTACTGCATCACGTGCAAGCCCAACAACAGAAAATACATAGGGAGCATGACGGACCTGCCGCGGAGGATCAAACAGCACAATAAAAAACCACCGCCGAAAATGAAAGAGGACTTGCAGCGTTACAAGCCCTTCGAAGAAAATTTCGAAATCAAAGTTTTGGAAACAAACAGACACTGTAGACAAAGCACGAACTTTAGAGTAGTACTACATAAGGAGCCACAACACAGTAGGTCCATTCGGTTACAACACGCTCGAGGGCCATCCGGCTAGAGCGCGGAAGTACTATTTCCTAAAGCGTAGGAACATAATTTGACCCAAAAAATAAACATTTGTGCCTTCGAAAAAAGGGATCCAATGAAGTTGCAAATGGTGCTGGAACTTTTGTCATACATGCAATGCAGCTTTGGGTTTGGATTATTCCTGTCACAGTTGCATGCTTCTGTCTCAATTTGGTTTTGATTTATTATTTATACATTTCTGAAATACATCTCCCCATCGTTCGCTTGAAGTGGAATGACAATAGATTTGCTTACAGTGCAAAGAATAGGAATTAGTCTTCCTCCGAAAAAAAGAAAAACTACGTTTTATTGTCGACATGAACAACATCAAGTGCAAGCAGGACTGGATGATAACGAAATCTCTAGAAAAGGTTGCATGCAATTGAACATCAATCTTCTGCATCATTTCTGACAACGTGACTCATGTGAACCTCAACAAGATAGCAAAAGAGAGAAGTATTCATCAAGAGCCCAGCTGGCCAAGCAATCTAGTTCCCCAAAATTAAAAAAAAAGAAAAGAAAAGAAGGAAAACGCCTAATCCGAAGAAAGGGGTATGAAACTTGGAAGTGGAGCAGACAATATAAGTGTACTTCGATATATATGAAAATTCAAACAAAAGCGCTGCGAGCTGCACATAGCTTCAGTATATAGAGCTAAGAACACATGTACGCGTTTTTTGAGCTTATGGTTTACATTAAAACTCCTCCCAAGGAATAGCATTAACGGAACAGTTTATTATCTGGAGTAGCCTCTGAGTAGCCTCTGGGGTTCGTTGCTGATCTAAACAACAGCCTCGGGAGTCGGTGACTTGCGGAAGCAGCTTGTCATGCATTAGTTGCGGAGAACAGGACATTCCGTCCGTAACCAGTATCATACACGATCCCAGGAGATTGCAAAGCTGCAACGCACCGGAGTATCACAGTCATCAGCGTGATTTGAATAGCTGTGTCACCGTATCCTACAGTGAAACCACTCTTGTTGACGGCCGCCAAACGGCAAGACCCGAAAGTTCGCTCAAGCACTTGCCCATCTTGTAACAGGACGTTACCGCCGGGGAACTCGCCAAGGGCGTTCGCGCAATCGTCAGGGTCAGGACCGCTTGTGCCCTCGTCGCAGTCTGCTAGAGCGGGAGAGACGGCCACACAGCAGGCGAAGGCTGCAAGAACGAGAATCGTCAAGGCTTTCTCCATGGGGACGGCTTCGACGGATGAGACTCAGAGGCACAATTTGTTGGCAGAGAGGAGCGTTAAAACTTAATACCAAGCCTTACTAGGAAGGGGACACCAAATGATAGTTTTGTTAGCATCGCCCCTACACTAACATTTTTGTTAAAAAAGTCTCCCACACAATTAAAAAGTCTCCCACACAATTTCTTGCCCAATGACCCCCTTCTATGTTGGTTCTCTCTCTCTCTCATCTCACGCGCGCGCACACACACACACATAGAGTTTGGAAATCTCTTTGCATTTGCAAGCTGTTGCATTATAGGATTCCAACTTTCCAATGGTTGGGTGTTGCTAATTAACCATACATTCATCTTGACAATCATTTGTGTTTGCTGGAACCTAAGGTAGTGCTCACGATACTTGTACTCACTTGTTTTTTATTTTTATTTAAAGCAAAATCAAATTAAAAGTAAAATGAAAAGAAGAGAAGGACGAAAGCCCTGTGCTCCATGGAAGCTTCTACAAAGAAAACAATTTCAAAAAGGATCAAAATAAGTTTCAGAAAGGACAAAATCCATAGATCCTTGGAAGCTTCTACTGAGGCTTGTTTCACGCAAGCCAGCTCTCGGCTGCATGGAAGTGTCTACAAAGAAAATAGTTTCAAAAAGGACAAAAGCCATAGATTCGTGGAAGTATCTACTAAGGCTTGTTTCACACTAGAAAAGCAGGTGGCCACCAGGTGTGTGGTTAAATGTCAAAAAGATATGACTCGTCCAATGGTTGAAGGAGAGAGCCTATGTTAGACTGTGCAGGTTCCATCACCAACCAACGTGTCTCGTACAAGCTCTTTTTAGCGGCCCATGGAATAGTCCAGCTTTCACATGATGCAACGTGGAAAGGTCTTTTATTCGATTGGCCCAGGCCGAATGACGCCTCTTCACGAAAACGCATTTTTTGCATTTTTGCATTTTCATTTTTGCATTCTTGCATCTTCTCTTCTTTAACTCCAAGTCCCGATAGGATCACCTCTGCTTGCATTGGAGGTACAAAAACCCTCTCCTCTAAGTTAAAAAGTCAATATCCTCCACTTGATTCTAGGTATAGTCATAATATCATCCTCCCAATTTTCAAGTACATTTGAACAGAATATCGTCCTCTCGAATTGTTGGGTGCTCCCTAACGATAGCTGCTCAGGTCTTGAACACTCACTGTCATAAATGCTTATAGATCTATCTCTGTATATTCTAACAATGGTGCGTATGAGATCATAGAGAAAAGGTGGTTCAAGAGTATTATGGAAATACACCACACTCTCCACCCACTTTTTGCCATACTACTTGGCATTGCAAGTAATCCATTGTGTCGACTAGGTCACCCCTTTGCCAGTGTGTGACTATTTCAATGGCATATATCAACCTTTGTCCTTTTTAAAAATGATGTAAATCTAGATTCTGGAATCCACTTTGTTGTGATAAATTTTAACGAAAAAAAAAAAATGTCAATGAAACAAACTTTTCATCCGAAAAAAGGAAAATTTCTAACATGAATGAATGCAAATGTTATTCTAGTAGAAGGAAAAACATTGCATTAAACAAAGCTTTCATCGACGAAAAATTTTTATCGGTGGATTTTTTTTTCGTCGAGGCAAATTTCAATCCGTCGATGAAAAGAAATTTGGGATTCCAGAATTCTGATAGATTCTGGAATCCCAAAATTCATCGACCAAAAAAATCTCCATCGACGGATTGAAATTTTCGTCGATAAAAAACAAAATTTTCGCAGGCAAAAATTTTCCAACGATGAAAGTTTTACATGATGAAGTTTTTTGAACAATGTTTTTGTTCATTCATAAATAGAAATTCATTTTTTTTCATATGAAATTTTTGTTCTATTGACAAAACTTTTCTTTTTTTCAGACAAAAAAATCATTATGCTGACGCTTCTCAACATAGTGGATTCCAAAATCCAAAACTTCATGAATTTTTTAAAAATACAATTGCTAGCATACTCATGCTTCCAAATCTAACCTTTTTAAACTAAAAGCTATATTTTTGAAAAGGCTAGAGCTATCAATCGAACCAATAGACTGAAACACAGTAAATAATAAATTGTACTAATCAAGATCATTTACAATTTGATCATTTGAGTTGTTGGGCTTCTATCTAAATCTAGAGACATGCTTTCTTTGAATAAACCTCTTCTATGGTCATGGAATCCATATATACCTACCCATATTAATGTCAAAATATATTGAAATTCAACCATTTGATCAACTATGTATTAAAAAGAAAAGTTGTTTTGTTAGACAATGCACTAAAAGTGTTTCATCAAATTGTACTAGATCTTAATGTAACATCATTTTATGAATTATCAATTTGTGGATAGCATGCTATGTACAACAAGTATTCTAGAAATGTATACATATCCATGAGGGCAATGTTGTTATTTATGTGGAAGTCATTTCATAAAAAAATCTTTCAACCAATGGACTTCAGGGAACATATCATCTAGAGGTGCTTAAACAACGTGATAAAAGGAAAAAAAAAGGAATTCATTAATGTGTGGAATGCTTGATTTATAGGATGTAAAAATCCTTGTATATGGATTTGAACTAAAAATATATGGGCACTTGCACGAAAAACAATTTGTATTTTAAAGCAAAAGCTCTAACGACTCTCTTAGTTGAATGAAGGAATTTCGTCTTCTTTGTAATTTGTCGTGTTTTTCAAATTAAAGATGAGAACACTTTTTTCAATTGATAATAAACATTTTTGGGTTCTGAAGTAAAATATAAGTAATATTTTATGCACTCTTTTTTCATAAAAGTACTACTTTTGTAAATGTTTGACATGAAGTGTATATTTTGTCCCTCTAATATAGAAAAAATGCACATTTTTTGGGCTTTTTTTCAAAAATGGAGTTGACCTGTCATTTGCATGATTTTGTTGTAATTTTTTATGACTCGGTGTTCACTTTCACAACAACACAGAGCAACTATAGACACGCTTGATAGATGCACAAAATAGTGGGCGTGTCTATAAGCACTGTTTGAATATAGAAATTATGGGCATGTCTAACAGCACGTCTAACAGTGCATCTATTTGCACGTGTATTGACGCATCTATTACCACGTCTACACTGAGAAAAAATGGGCACGTCTAACTCTGCATCTAACAGTGTGTCTATTAGCATGTGCATTAGCACGTGTATTAGCGCATCTACATTGAGAAAAAATGGGCGTGTCTAACACTGCATCTAACAGCGCACCTACTTGCGTGTGTATTAGCACGTCTATTAGTGCGTCTACACTAAGAATTACATGCGTATATAGATGCAAAATAGAAAATACAGAAAGTGAGTTTTGGTGTAGACTAGTAAATGTACATCACTGCTTTCCAAACATTTCCCATGATTACCAAAGCACATAATTTTAACAAAAACATCAATGCGCTATCAATGCGCTTTTACAAACCCACGTATACAAAAATTAAGTGAGGTGAGGAAATGAGACAATATGTAAAATAGTTTTGCCAATATCAATGATGGGCTACAGTTCCGGGCTACGGTTCAATCTCATCCTCAATGAGATCAACCCTTGCCAAACTATCTACTTCAAAATCCAAACAAGTGTTTAGATCTACGAATACATTCAACCCACTACTACTTGTGCTACTCATGTGCTCATCAAAATTAGCATCACCAATGGTAGGCTCATCCTCATGGGTAATGGCCTCAATATATGTATCTCCTATGTCATGATCATCCTCCTCTCTCGTATCACGGTCATCATCACCTCCATGGCCATGATCATCCTCCATATGCTCCATATTAGTAAATGTACTATACATCACTTTGGAACGTGGCATAATAGGTATGACATGCCACCATCTATTATTATCCACCATTGGTTGATAGACAGCCTAATTCAAACACAAATACAATCATGTTATTTTCCTTGCATCAAAGGTATCAAATATTTAAAAGTGAGTATTTTTATATGTGTGTACAGTACCTGTTCACATTGTTGCGGTAGTACTAGTGTGTCCTTCTTACTTTGCCAAAACTTTGTGGAGTGAATAGTTACAAAGCCACTTGCATGGCGTTTGATTGTTGCATTAGGGCCTCTTTCCACCACGTCCTTAAACCACTTTACATCCAAAGCATACACAAAGAAGCGTTGAAATTCAAGCTTAATAATATCTTGAATTATGCCACAATAATCATCCATGGCTCCATTGGCTCCCTCAAACCTAGCAACGATGCCGCAATCTTGTGTGTTTCTCTTATCATCAATCCATTGTGTTCGAAAATGCTTGCCCTCACACCATATAGCATTGAACATAGTGCACTACACCAAGACAAAATCAATTACATAAGCAATCTAAATTATTGAAAGCTCCTAACTTATGCATAACATTCTATATACTGACCTTGCTCATGCATCCCCTAGCATACTCCCATTCTTCCATTGTAATATGCATCCCCTCATCTTTCTCTGCTTTCGAAATTTGGTCAAGTAGCCAATCCACATGAATATCCTTGGGAAGTGCTCTTAAATACTGAGGGTATGGCACACAAGATCCATGGTGTGTACGAAAGAGGGCCCTTTCTTCTTATCTTCTTGCCTTTGCATCCTCGTATCTTTTTGTTGCATCCTTTCCCTTGAGGCACAATAGAGGTCATCCTTAGGTCTTCATCATCTCTCCATAGTCGTGGGAGAGAGCTATCCACATCAACAAGAAACTCAGAAATATATACAAGTGACTCTTGTACCAACCAACCCTCGGCCATGCTACCTTCGGGTCTTGCATTTTGTCTCACGAAACCCTTAAAGGTCTTCATGAAGTGCTCGAGGAAGAACAACCATCGTGCATGTATAGTACCGCATATAGCAATCTCATCCACCAAATGCACTATGAGATATAGTTGGCTTGTGAGAATAGAACGTGGAAATGTCTCCTCCACTAAACAAACCACCTCCACTGACATAACTCGAGCATTCTCAATCATGGTGGGATCTATTTCCTTTGAGCTCACATACCTAGAAATAAAAAAGGACACCATATTAGCAATATGAACACCTTGCATGGAGCATTGATACGCATAACATTTTGTATCATGTAAAGTACCTCACAAGCTCACCCATCTTGTAACTACAATTCTTCACGTCCTTCGATGCACTATGAGAAATGCTAGTAGGTAGTATGAACTGAACGCACAAGGAATGGTTGATTAGTTGCTTCTAATTCACTCACAAATTTGAAAGGAAAAAGATATTATGCACATAAAATACTTACTTGGAGCATCTTGTGCCAATCATGAGATTTCAAGCCATATAATTGCTCCACCTCTTTTCTTGCTCTTTGTAAAGGCCCCCTTCAAACAACTCATGCATCCAATGGGAGTACGAATTGTAGTAATAGTGTGCTTCACCGCCACCATCTCTAGCTTTGATAACCTCCATGGTGCACGAGGTGAAAAAACAAGCCCATTTGGTCTCTCTTGTGGCCAAGCTTCACGCATCCTCCTTGTGGTACGTAGATCCTCCCTTATGCTTGCGGAATCTCGTGTCCCATTCAAATGTTCCCAAATGGTAGATGCTAGATTCTTGAAGATATGCAAGGGATCAAGCAGGTGATTGATCTTGAGGTGGGACCAATATGGTAAATGATAAAAGATGGAGTATCTAAACAAAAGTTGGTGTTAGCGGGCAATCTTTATTTCCATCCAATATAGCACACAATAGTTACAAACCCTTACCAGCTCATGCCAAGTGGTGGAGGAGTCATGGAACGGTCCCAAATTCTCATCCAATCTCCCGCAGTGAGTGATTGTGGGAGGACTTCATTCCAAGGGGCAACATATCTAGGATGATCAGGTGGGAGAAATCGATGGTGATTCTCATAAAGGACCTTATTCAATGCATCTGCCCGTGAGGCAACAAGCGAAGGACCACACATAGACATGCATGGTAACCCAATGTAGTGAGACCTGAACAATAGACACAATTAAGAGTTGAAGGTGGGTTTAGGGTGCCACATCCTTTTCTTACTCATAATTAGAAGTGCAATGCTTACCTGAACACTCGCCATAGCCTGGGAAGTAATGCAATATCCACATCAAGACTGCTTTGCAGTTGAATTCTCATTGACGAGGGAGGCCTGCTCACATCATGCACCTCGATACCTCTCCAAAGTATCTCTAGCTCGTCGATCAAAGGCTCCAAATAAACATCAGGATTTTTGACTTTATGTTTCCCTAGAACTAGAAGGGATAACATAACATGTCCTTTCTTAATCGCCATAGAGGGTGGAAGATTATAATTCACCAATATCACTAGCCAGTGGAAGATTATAATTCACCAATATCACTAGCCATACACTGTAAGAGGTGCTTTTGAGACCAAATGGGTTCACACCATCCATACCCAATCCAAGTCTCAAGCTCCTAGGTCTTCCTTGAAGCTTGGCCATGTGTCTTCAATATGCTTCCACACAGGAGTGTCTACGGGAGTTCTCCACTTGCCATCAATTGATTAATGGGAGGAATGCCATGACATGAACTCTGCAATGTATTTGCACTTGAACATATGTTGGATGCAAGGGATTATGGGAAAATGTCGCAGAACCTTACGAGGCACGTCCAAAGTTTTGAGATCTGCTCTATATCTAACTCTCAACAAGTGGGACATTCTCTTGCATCTTTATGAGGTCCACAAAACAGAATGCAATCATTGACGCATGCATGGATGCGCTTGTAATCTAATCCTCCAAGAGAGGTCACATGTTGCCTTGCCATATCTCTTGAGGTCGGTAATTTATTCTCCCTTGGAAGCATTTTATACAATAGCCTACACGTGAAGACCATAAATGAGGAAAAACATTCGAGTAATTGACCCACTAGCATAATTCACCATGTTTGCAAAATAGACTTTAAAGCTTACTTGAGTAATGCATTCAAACTTGCATCGCTCCATCCATAGATGGTTTGCAAGTTTAGTAACTCAAGGGAGGCACGTAGAACAGAGAATGTGAACCCCTCAAATAGTGGAGTTGATGCTCCGGTAAAAAGATCATTCTGCTCCATGCTATCATCCCTCCCTTCAAATTGATGGACATATAAATCCCACACCATATCATCAAACACCTCCTCCTCCACTGCCTCATGAGGTAATGGCGGAGGGCTACTATCACCATAACTCCATGCATCCGTAGCGGTCCCTCCTGAAGATCCCACCTTATATCGCCGACGCTTCGCCTCCTCACGACGAGCATAGGGCAACATATGCGGGTGTGGCACTGCATCTTGTATCAAATTAAAACGAGATCATAACTCAAACATATGAACACCCATAGGTATCTCAATCAACCTTAACTCTTTAACACTTACCATGTTTACGGTTGCATCCCATTCTCCATACTTTGAGATGTGATTGAGTGTAATCCTGCGTGCACAATACATGTTTCCTCGACATCAATCACACATACATTTGATTTTTTGCTCCAACCACATTTCGCGATGGTGGATACGGCGGGATTTATTGGGGTAAGTATGATCAAGGGATTGCTCTATGGTGCATGTGTGCATCTAGGGGAGTCACATGTGTGTTTATGTGTGTTGTAAAGGCACATCAAGTGCTATGATGTTTCTAGTGTGTGACCTAAGTGATGATGTAAGACAAAGGCAATCCCACTGATGTAGGGATTGATTCCCACTGATGTAGGGGCTGATTGCCACTATGTAGGGAAGGTACTACCTTCTCCCCCTTTCTATAAGAGAGAGTCCTCTCTCTCACAATCATAATAGAGATCTACCATCTTTCTTTCATTGTGCTCTCACACCTCTTGCAAGATGCATCTATTCTATCCTACGGGATCCTACAGGATTCATCCTCACTGGAGCTACTTGTTGAAGATGAAGACATCCTACCAATAAACAACCCAAAAAATTTATTCTTGTATCAAATATTTAATCTTAAAACTTTGTGAAGCGTCTAATACCGCATCTAAAACTGCATCTGTTCTGTGGTGCGCATCTATAGGCACGTCTAAACCGTGTTGTAGATGCGCAATTAGACACGCATTTAGATGCATATATAAACGTGCAATTAGACGCGGTTTTAGATGCGCAAATTGCACGAATATTTTCAAACCTACTTTTAGCGTGCTTGCTTTTCTTCACATACTTTTAGCATCGCGTGGCTTGCTTTGCTATTAATAGACACAGTTCCGAGCATCCACACTTATCTCCAAGCACCCATACTTATCTCTACACCCACACTTATCTCCAGGCTTACACAATCATCTCCAAGCAAAGGAAGAGAAGAAAGAGAAGCAAAGGGTGAACAAGGAAGAGAAGAAAGAGAAGCAGCTTTGAAAAAGGACAAGAAGCTTCCATACCTCTATTCAAGGTAAGTCTCTTGATGGTTGATCTTCTTTGAAAGTTGCTCTCTTTGGATTCGTCCTTTGTCGTATCCAAGAAACAAATGTTTTTGGTACTAGTGTTGTGCTTTTGTGTCGGGTGCATGTCCTTTTTGAGTTTTTAGAATAGTCTGTCTGTCGGAGCGCATCTATGGACGCATCTAAGAGCATGTCTAAAAGCACATCTAAGAGCACGTCTATAGATGCGTCTACTCTATTTTTGGAAACAGATAGCCGCATCTATAGACGCGCTGTTATACGCAAAGATAGACGCGCTCTGTTATTTTCACCTAGCCTGGCCTTCCCTTCCCTTCCCTTCCCTTCCCTTCCCTTCCCTTTCCTTTCCTCTTCCCTTTCCCTTTCCCTTTCCACTTCCACTTCCAAGAAAAGGATTGCATATTGAATGATGGAAATAAGTGATTGCATGAAAAAAGGGATTGCACTCTCTATTTTCCTTTCTTTTTCCTTCTCTCTTTTATCCTCTCTTTCCTTCTCTTTTCGTCTCTCTTTTTCTCTCTTCTCTCCTCTCTTTTTCTCTCTTTTTTTCTTCTCTCTTTTCCTCTCTTTTCCTCTATTTTCTCATCTCTTTCCTTCTCTCTTTTTCTCTCTTTTATCCCCACTTTTTCTCTCTTTTTCTCATCTCTTTTCCTCTCCTTTCTCCTCTCTTTTATCCCCACTTTTTCTCTCTTTTTCTCCTCTCTTTTCCTCTCCTTTCTCCTCTCTTTTATCCCCACTTTTCCTCTCTTTTCTACTTTCTTTCCTTCTCTCTTTTTCTCTCTTTTATCTCCACTTTTTCTCCCTTTTTTTCCTCTCCTTTCTTCTCTCTTTTCCTCTCCTTTCTTCTCTCTTTTCCTCTCTTTTTCCTTCTCTTTTCATTGTAATTTTCCTCTCTTATCCCCACTTTTTCTCCTCTCTTTTATCCCCACTTTTTCTCTCTTTTTTTCATCTCTTTTACTCTCTTTTCCTCTCCTCTCTTTTCCTCTATTTTCCTCACTCAGACAGGAGGCATCTTGATGGATGCACGGGGGAAGGACATCATGGCCTTGATGCGCTGTGTAAGTGCTAACAATTACAGAGATTGCTTTATTCACTACAAAGACTATCCAAAGAGGTTGGCTGATGAGACCCTTGCTACTGTTCGCTCTAGGTATCCTAACCCCCCCAATGTTCAGTTCATAGATAAATGGGCCAAGTCAAAGATTGTTACGATACTTAGCAATAAAAGATCTTCGCTTAAGAGGAAGGCACTAGCGGAGCTTGCCAGGCTCGAGGGAGGCCAACCACCAAGGGGCCTGCCCCACACCACTCACAAGCGTGAGTGGAAGAAAGCAATGAAGTCAACGAAGGAGGAACCCAGTCTGCAGCCTGTGGAGGCACGAAGGATCCAAATGGAGCAATATGGAAGCGTGCATTTTGGAGCAGGGGGTGTTGAATCATGGGAGGCCCAATTTGTAAGTATCGATCTCAAATTATATTGTTTATGTAGTTTATTAGGAGGTTGTTTCTTTGTACTAACCCCTCCGCGAACTGTGTCATCTTGTAGCTTGATATCATGGGCAGGTACCCTACTCCTGTCGACAAAGCCTACCACTGCCACCATTGCAGAGGAGATACATGGAGGCACTTCTATAATGATGAGTTGATTACTGAGGAGCAGTATATCCAGGCTATTGGCATGCCCCCCGAGGTATTTGAAAGTAAATGCGTCTGTGTGCGCATCTGTAGGTGCTTTGTCTTGTTGTGTTTGTCATTGACATCTTTGCTAGGATTAGAGAGGATTAGAATCTCCTCTATGAAGAATGGAAAATACTGAGGTGTTTGTCTAACGACAAACAACACATCGTATGAGATCCCAATTCTTGCCAATGCATCCATGCTTGCAAAATTCATCTCTTTGATAGTCTCTCTCTTGTCCTTGTCTGTCCTTCTCTCCACCTCCTCATGTCTTACTAAATCCTCATCCCCGATCTCCTTTGCACCATAACCATCACTAGGTTCCTGCTAGCTAAAATTTGAGCATTCAAAAGACATGTAGTAGGAACTGAAGAAGAAAGAAGTGTGTCCTTCAACATTGTTAAAATATATGATTTTGGAGCACTTTTTATGTCCATCACTTCATTGATGATCTCACCAAGCATCAATAAATCTTTTTGAAGCTATGAGTTTACAAACATGGGTTGCTCCTCGTCCTCTTCCACCTATAAACAAATGATAAGTTCATTAAATTCATATTTATATATTAATTAACCTTAACTAAAAGGCTTTAGAAATTTATTTAAATTATCTTTATGCAGTATTTATAACAATATAAAAAACAAAGAAAATATTATGGTTTCATACTTATACAAGTTTTTGTCATCTTTTTGCATAATGTTGTGATGCATCAACAGCCTCTCAACAACTGGTGAGTCATCATTACTATCCTCTCCATCACTATCTACATCCTCATTATCCCCATTCTCTACATCATCATCCTCCCCACTCCCTATATCCTCATCAGGGCACTCATCATCATTATCAAGGCCAAAATTAAGGTTCTCGATGTCATCATCTGTCTCATCATTTATGTTAAGTTTCACTTTATCATTCTCTTCCTCCTCTTCCTAATTTACATTAAAAACCCTAAGTAAAATATGCATCATGTCTTCTTGATCTTCTTTGCTCACAAATATGACAATATTGCATAGTCCCACATTGGTAATTGTGATATGCAATATTCTATCAATGTATTGCGAGCATTAGGGGAGATTTGGGGTCTCAAAAGGGCCACCAATTAGTGTTTCCTGATTTCAATGGATTAGAGAGGGCTTTGAGGTGTACAAATGAGAGTGCTCCTTTGTGGGGCAATGGTACATTGAGGTGTAAAAAAGACATGTTGAGAATTTATGGGTGGGCCGGAGGCCTCTCACCTATGGTTTAGACCCATGATGTTCACTCCCAGACAACATTGATCTCATCTACAATCCAAGGGATACCTTAGAATTTGTGGTAGAACCCTCCAAGCTATTAGATCAAGGTGTAGATCCAATGGATACCATTAAAGGATAGAGGGATTTAATCTAAGCCCGTGAAAATGGAAAGGATCTAATGGATGAGAACAAAAGAGAAAGGGGCTCAATTTAAGCCATCCATCTACAAATAGATCCAAGGGTGGAGATGCAAGGAAAAGGCACTAGAATTTGGGCCATTGATCTCAGGGAGATCCAAGGGTAGACATGCAAGAAAAAGCTGCTCAAACATTATGTGCATGAATCTTAGCCATTCATCTCAAGGGCCTCCATCTCCACCCTCCAAAATCCACCTAAATTGTGGCCCTTTGTTAGATCTTTTGATCTCTACCATTAGATCTATCCAAGATCTAATGGTCCATAGTAAATGGTGACCTCTCCCTCTTTATTACACCTCTATTTAGTCTACCTTTGCTAGTTCGGAGCCCACCAAACGTACCTCCCACACTAATTTGAGCATCCTAGGCCTTTGATCCAACCACCATCCACCTCCATCTGAAGGCCAAGGTGTTGAGAGTTCACGCTCAACATCATGTGATCATGTGTGCATAGCACCATCACGTGATCATATGTGCATAGCACTAACCTTATAGAGTGCTATAAAGGAAAGGGTTAGATCCCCTAACCCTAACCCTAAAAGGGTTTGTATATATTCTATTTTTTCAACTAATTCTAGTGTACAGTTAGTCATTTGTGGTATGCTCTCTAGCTGTGCCCTCTCTCCTCATCTCCACTCTTCTCCTCTCTCCTCTTCATATTTTGTCATGGTATCAGAGCTTCCTTGTCTTCCGCTGAGACATTGAGTTCCATGAGAGTGAGAGAGATTGTGAGATTGAGAGTTCTCTTGAGTGATTGTGAGATCCTTCCCTTCACTTCGTTGAGAGAAAATTTCCGCTCATTTTGGAAGAAATTCTGTCCATTTCCGTTCATTGAAAGTTCTTTCTTCCGTGAGAGAGAGGTCTAAAGAGAAGTGTTTAGTTCATTCATTTGAGAAATTATCATCACGTGAGAGAGAGAGACTTGTGATATAGTCATTGAGAGAATTCCAATTGTGTTGTGAGAAAGGAAAGATAGGAAGACTTCAAAGAGATAGGGAGAGTCCTATCTCTCCTGCAACAAGCAAAGCTCCTACGAAATCTCTTTTCAAAGAGAGAGAGTTTTGTTTGGCACTCAAGGACCTTGAGAGAATTGGAGTCTCTCATGTAAGTGGAGAGACCCTCCTGCAGACTCGCACCTTTAGCCTCTCTATCTACAAGTAGACTCGCCTTCATCGACAAGTAGTAGCGCCAGCCCAAGCTTCTCGTATTTTCAGTGGAGCCGTGGCATTCAAGTTGCTACTGCAGCCTGCTATTCCACAAGTGCCGGAGCCTCCGATGGGAGTCATTGCGATTCGAAGGTTGAAACATCGTAGAAGTCTTGCTTGATGTTACTCTCGATTCCGTGAGAGTGGTCGACGTTACAGCTCCAGCCCCACTGCATTGGAGCTCGCACTGCAACGCCCGCTCCTCTACGGCATCCCTTCAACGCCTTCTCTACCTAGCTCCTGACTCCCTCGAGCAGTATGTTAGTCTGTCAAGGAGCAAGCCATGAGCTCATCGAGTCTAGCTAGCTACCTCCATCGGCGACCAAGAGGCTCCTTTGACGCTACGTCAACGCTCTCAAAGCCGGCTCCAACGAGCGCCTCCATCGATCGGATCTCCAGAGCAGCCAACGCCTTGCCACAACGCTCCTCAACAATGACCTCCATGACGGAGGGGTAGCCTCAACGGCCTCACCTGTGCAAGGCGGCCCAGTCAGCCATTCTCTGTGGCACCATAGCCTTCAACTATAGGCTTGCAATGTAGCAATCGAGGCACCGACTACCCACGACCACCTCACACACAGGCCGCGACTCAACAACGACTGCTTCGACGCCTCTAGCCCATCGACGGAAATCCGCAGGCGGACGGAATCTCGAAGATTCTGTTAGAATCTCCGAAAGATTCTGGTGGCTCACCTTGCAACACGTGGCAGATAGGACCTAACCAGGCTAAGGTTCAGTCAACCCCTAGTTAGGTGGTTTGATTACAATTGTGCCACATGGCAACGTCATCTTATCTGCCACATCAGCTGACACGTCACCGACTGCCACATCATCATTGCCATGTCATCTGTGCCACATCACCAAGCCACATCATCAGGCCATGTCATTAGTGCCATGTCATCTGTGACACATCATCAGGCCACATCATCAGTGCCACGTCATCAGTGTTGCGTCATCAGTGCCACATAACCAGGCCACATCATCAGTGCCATGTCACCTATGCCACGTCAGCATTGCCATGTCACCCTGCTGACATCATCTGTGCCACCTCAGCAGTCCAGTCAGCACTGACCCTATGCAGGCACAGTCCCTTGCCAGGCACACTGTGCACACACTGCATGTGCACACTCTTGCCACCTCAGCACAAAGCTTCACTGGCACACCTCTTGCTAAGCACAGTGCCACATCATCACTGCATGTGACTCACAGTGACACATCATCATTGAGCACCATTTGCACTGCTTTTGCCCCTCCACCTAGATCAAGTCATATCTCTTGATCCAGGAAGAATTTGAGGGTGCTCCAAAAAGGAAAGTCGCTCGATTTTTCGTGCTCTACGTGCTCGTTACATCATGCACACATTTAGGTGCAAGTTACACTCACATTTGAGCCTCGCCGACAAAACCACTTCCTTCACGCACATCTACCTCTACATCGACGCATCTGACCCAACACTTAAAAAGAACAAAAGAAAAGGAATTATTTGCTGCTCTTTCATCGATCGACGGTTGGTTTGGATCTAGATCAGAGTAGACTAGATCGCCATAGAGGGGACGCTTTGAATTCCCCAAGTTGCCAATCTAAGCCATGCCCAAAATTCTCGACTAGTACCTACTCGGAGTCAGTCCATACGCTGACATCCAATTTCACATCATTACATTACCTGAAACCTTACGTTCATCAGTTCAGTGAGCAGACTTCAGAGTTCAGAGGCATTGCAGATTGATTCAGTGGGCAGATAGCACTTGATTTCACATACACATGCCACCATTGTAAAGCCTATTTGGCTATCTCACGGCATCGTGCACATCATTTTTCAGCCTTGTAAAGCCTCTTGGCTATTCCCGGCATCATTGCCACAAGCCTTGTAATACGGATCAGATCTTTATACTGCAGTTCTATCTTCACCGACAGTACAGAGATTTCACTTGGCATCTTCAGTGTATTTGCAGTTGATTCATACAGAGTTTTTCAGGACACTTTTGAGTACATTGTTTGCACCATGTCGACTAGCAACCTCAATCTGGAGGCATCTGCTAAGTTAGACAACTCCAATTATGGTACATGGAAATATCGAATGGAGACCATTCTTGTGCTTCAGGACAAATGGGAGTATGTCGATGGATCCATACCTAGACCATTGGCTGATCCAGCCACCAGTAGCTCTACTCCATCTGTTGTCACAGCACCAGCAACGGGATCTACATCGGGATCTACATCTACACAAACAGTTTTCACACCAGTAGCAGATCCTGCCATTACCCGAGCTCAAGAAGAATGGGATAAGAAAGACAAGTATGCCTATCACCTGATCAAGCAGAATGTGCAAGATGTCATGCTAGGACAACTCAACACAGTCAAGACATCAAAAGAAGCATGGGATATGTTCGCAGCTCTCTACGAGTCCAAGAACACATCTAGGATTCTAACCCTGAGAAATGAGATCAACCAGATTTTCCGCAACAGCAGTGAAACTGGTCATGCTTATGTACTCCGCATCAAAGACTACAACAATCAACTTGCAGTAGCAGGAGAGACTATGAATCCCGTAGAAATGGTTCAAGTAATCCTGAATGGACTAGGAGAAGGATATGAGAATCTAGTCCAGAGTATTGCCATCCAACGGCAAATTCCAACACTGGAAGAACTTCAGTCAGTTCTACTTGGTGAAGAACTCAAGACTCAGGCCATTCAAGCACATAAAGGTCATTCTAATGATCAGGCATTCACAGCTTCAGACAGAAGCAGAGGCAAAGGCAGAAACAGAGGTAGATCATACCAGAAAAGTGGTCATCATCAACAAAATCAAAGTCAGAATCAGCATCAGCATCAGCATCATCCTCAGCAACATCAGAATCAGCAAAGAGGAAATCATTCCAACCGAGGAAGATTCCAAGGACGAGGGAATGCATCCACCAATGTGTCAAACATTCAATGCAACTACTGTCACAAGTTTGGACACTATGAAAGAGATTGCCGCAAGAAGCAGTATGACCAAGGCGGTCAATCCAGCAGTAATCGAGGGAATTCCCGAGGAAGAGGAAATCATCGTGGTGGACACTCTAGTCACAGTCATTTTGCAAATGAACATGGCAATATGTTTCTTGCAATTGAGGAATTGCATCAGACTGATACAATGCACCTAGACACTGATTTCAATCCCAAAGAGGATTTCAGTTATCAAGTCGACCAAGTGGAACACGATCCTTGGTACATCGACAGCGGTGCATCATCTCATATGACAAATCACCAAGAATGGTTCACAGAAATGAAGCCATTAGAAGGTCAAAAGAATGTCATCTACACAACAGATAATACACCGAATCTGGTTCAAGGGACAGGTGTTATCCCTATGAACAATTTCACTGGTACAAAAGGATTAGTCAAAGATGTGCTCTATGTTCCGAAGCAGCGCCACAGCAGTTCAGAATTGCCACCAACACCCCAAGCAGCGCCACAGCAGCTCAGACGGTCTACTAGGGAAAGCAGACCACCAGCTAGATTGACATATGCTCAGAAAGGCAAAGCAATTCAGGTGGAAACCACCAACTATGCTCTTATGACTACCATCATGGCTACAGAAGAGCCAGTGTACTTCGAAGACGCAGTAGACAAGCCAGAATGGCAAACTGCAATGAATGAAGAAATGGATGCTTTGTATAAAAATAACACTTGGGAATTATGCGACCTTCCACCAGGAAAGAAGGCCATAGCCAACAAATGGGTATACAAAGTGAAGTACAATCCAGATGGCAGTATTCAAAGATACAAAGCTAGATTAGTTGCCAAAGGATTTGCACAACAATATGGCCAAGATTATGATGAGACTTATGCTCCAGTAGCAAAGATGGATTCCATACGGTTCTTGATATCATTAGCGACAATCAGCAAATGGAATGTGTATCAGCTCGATGTCAAGAATGCATTTCTCAATGGTTATCTAGATGAGGAAGTCTACATGCAACAACCAACCGGTTATGTTGAGCCACGAAAGGAGAACAAGGTTTGCCATCTCAAGAAAAGTCTCTATGGCTTAAAGCAAGCACCCAGAAGTTGGTACAGTAGAATTGATAAGTATTTTGCTGATCTAGGATACATGAAGTCCAATGTAGATCATACTCTCTACTACAAAGTTCAAGGGGAAGATATTACTATTGCACTTTTGTATGTAGATGATCTGATTGTGACAGGAAGCAAGGATAGCTTCATCAAAAAATTAAAACAAGACTTATCTGTAGAGTTCGACATGAAAGACCTTGGACTTATGCACTATTGTCTTGGAATTGAGTTCTGGAGAGATTCAGATAGCACATTCATGAGTCAGCTCAAGTATGTTGACAGTCTCCTGAAGAAGTTTCATATGGCAGATTGCAAGATTGCAGCCACTCCCATGGAACAGAGTTTGAAACTTACTAAAGATTCAGAAAAGCGTACAGTCAATGACAGATACTACAAGCAACTCATTGGATCTCTTATATATCTGACAATCACACGGCCAGATATTTGTTATGCAGTAAGCTCACTAGCATAGTTTATGGCAAATCCAAAACAATCTCACTGGAATGCAGCCAAAAGAGTCTTGAGATACATCAACAAGACAATTTGGGATAGAATACAGAGGAAGTCATCCACGGTTGCATGGATACTGTGACAGTGACTATGCCGGAGATCATGAGACTAGGAGATCGACACAGGGATATGCATTTTTCCTTGGTCAAGGTGCTATATCATGGTTGTCAAACAAACAGCCAACTGTTTCTTTGTCTTCGACTGAAGCAGAATATAGAGCACTCAGTACAAGTGCATGTGAGGCTATATGGCTCAGAAGACTATTGTCATAAATAGATTACTTTGATGAGTCAAAGCCAACAACAATATACTGTGATAATCAATCGGCTCAAGCATTGGCCAAAAATCCAGTATATCACTCCAAGACAAAGCACATTGATGTCAGAGAGCACTTCATCAGAGAGAGAGTGTTACTTGGTGACATCACACTGCAGCATTGTGATAGCAAAGAAAATGTTGCAGACATCTTTACCAAACCACTCGGTAAAGAGCTATTCGAGCTCGGGGGGGTCACTCATCATATGTAACCCTATCACGTGAGTTCAACAGAAGGATATTTTTTATTTCTAAAATTTACAGAAATAAATATACATAAGGGACTATTTAAAATAGTTTTGAGAAAAATTTACAGATTTGTATTGAAAAGGGGTACATTTTATTGATGAAAAATTCACAGATAAGGGATTTTAGAAATAGGCCTTGAACGCACATGGTATAGAGGGTTTATACATAGTGACCCCCCCGAGTATTCGAGAAACACCGACTAGCTCTTGGTTTGATGTAGAGGAAGGACATTCCCATTAAAGGGGTGTGATGGAATGTAATGCTCAGTCCTTCTTCGATTCCCCAGAATCATCATCTTGAGGGAAGGCCTACTTCATGATGTTGATCTTGAGGGAAGGTGTTGAGAGTTCACGCTCAACATCATGTGATCATGTGTGCATAGCACCATCACATGATCATATGTGCATAGCACTAACCTTATAAAGTGCTATAAAGGAAAGGGTTAGATTGCCTAACCCTAACCCTAAAAGGGTTTGTATATATTCTATTTTTTCAACTAATTCTAGTGTACAGTTAGTCATTTGTGGTGTGCTCTCTAGCTGTGATGGGCACAGGGATCCTTAAGGTTCCATCCATGGAGCGGTTACGAGATGGGCATGTGTCACATAACCTTTTCCGGAATATCTTTTCCTTGTGTGTCTTTACGATGTCAAGATGCACCACATTGGGGATGTTAACAGATTGGTTAACAATATGCCACCACTGGTTAAGTGATGTGATTTGACGGACAATGGCAAGTCGGTAGAGCCAAGATCGTGTCTTGGAGCTAGATGGGCCCAAAAGAGCTCTCTTGAGTAATCACCTAGAGTGCTAGATGGTATAAAGAGATGACTTGTATAAAAGGCCAAATGGTTGACTTTGGTCTTCATTGTTGTTTGCACAAGTTTGAATACAAGCTCCCTCTTGTCTTCCAAGAGAGTGTTTTGGGTGTTCTCTTGTTTCCATTGTAGTGCCCTTGTGTTTGCCACTCCATCCCCCTTCACTCTCCTCTCCCCTTCTCCTTCTCCCCTCCCTTCTCCGCTCTCCTCTCCCCTCTCCCCCTTCACTCTTTCTCTCGTTGAAACACATTGCAACAATCTAGAGGCCACTCGAGTGACACTTGTGGATGACTCGTGCCTTGCATTTCTCTCACAAGGAGTAGCTTAGAGTGAAGGCTCCATCAACATCTCTTCAACATCCCCATGACACGTGAGTCACCACTGAGACGCACACATTTTTGGCACTGCACTCGGGGAATGAAGGTATGCTTTTGCATTTGCACTTATCTTCCTTCGATATCTACCCATTGCACAAGTCTTGAAGCCTAACTTGGAGCTTGTTAGTGGAGTTGTAGGAGAAGAAAGAGGGAGAAAGAGAGTGTGTGGATGGAAAAGTAGGAAAACTTTTTTTTTGGGTTGGAAAGACATTTTGGAGCATTTGAAGCTTATTGTTTATGCTTTTTAGTGTTTTGAGTTAGGAACTTAGTATGTGAGATTGCTAAGGAGAGTATGAGGTCTAAACACACAAAAAACAACAAAAAATGATGAGTCTTGCCAGATTTTGAAGTTGTTTTGTGTTCTAGAACTCACCCTTCATGAAATTTTGCATTTTGGCTTTCAAAAGTTGTTTTCCTTTCAAGTTTTTTTCATTGAGTAGGTAGATTAGGTAGTTTAGCACCCCCCCCATCACAAAAAAACATGAACAAAAACTTCTCATAAGGAATAGATTAAGGAAGAGATTAAGTTAATCAAAAGTGATCTACTATGGTAACCCAAGGGTATAAGGGACACCCGGCATTTACTAAGCTGACATGTGTCTTCTTGGCCCTTGGATGGAGGATGGATCAAGGGCCTAGGATGCCTTGGATGGGGCCAAGGTTGACTTTAGTGGCCTCCAAATTTGACAAGGGGAAGGCCTAATAAAGAGGGATAATGCTCTTCATTATAGGCCATTAGATCTATTCAAGATCTATGGTGGAGATGGAGATCCTTCATGAAGGGCTAGGATTGAGGCGCTCCATGGAGGGTGGAGATCACAAGATCAAGATGGATGGACCAGATTGAAGCGCCATATTGGATGGCCCAGATTGAAGCGCCTCTTTCTCTCACCTCCTCCCTTGGATCCATGCTTGATCTATGGCCCATATTGAAGCGCATTTTGCATTCATCCCCTCCCTTGGATCCGTCCCTTCATCTATGGCTTAGATTGATGCGCTTTTTTTTCTCATCCCCTCCCTTGGATCCACCCCTTGATCTATGGCATAGATTGAAGCACACTTTCCTCTCATCCCCTCCCTTGGATCTACCCCGTGATCTAATGGCTGGGAGTGATCTACCATAAATTTGAATGTGACCCTTGGATTGGAGACTAGATCAATGGCTAGGAGTGAGGACCATCGGTGGGAGGTCTCCCCACCCATAAATGCACAACATGTCCTTTTGTACAGCTCAGTGTACCATTGTCCCACACAAAGGAGCACTCTCATTAGTACAGCTGAAATCCCTCTCTAATCCCTTGAAATTAGGAAACACTAATTGGAGGCCCGTTTGAGACCCCAAATTTCCTCTAATGGCTATAATTTTTCGCAAAACCACTATTCTAGGTACTGAAAGTTTCTCGCATCATCTAATATGGTCTTAAATTTACAAATACTTTTCTTGCATTTCCACTACAATAGAATTTGATAGAATAATGCCATGGTTGGTGAGGTTCTCTTTGTTCTTGTTCCTCATAAGATGAAAAGCAAACCCTTGTGGAAATAGAAACATGTGGTTGTAAACTGACGCAATCCATGAGGGAGCCTAGAAGTCTAAACAACCAAACCTTCCCTTAAAAGTACTAAATAACTCAATTTTCCAAAAATCTTGCTAGAAACACTAAGTTAAATATGGTAAGGGTGACTATTCTATACATGTACACCTTGCTTCAAAGCTTGTTCCTCGGGCATCCCATGTAATAGTGAAGTCACAAGAGCATTCTACAACCCAGGATGTCTTGTTCAAGGATGCCTGATAAGCAATACAGCTACAAAACAGAGGTACAATTACCTTGCGGTGGGGATATTTGGGTTCGTCTTCTTTCCCATCAAATGACTATAGATAAAACAAATCTCGTTTGTTAGGCTCTCCATGATCTCTTTTCTATGAAAGAAATAGAAGCAGAAGGAAAAAGAAAGATGCACTTGCCAAGCCTTCCTATTTAAATGTTTTATCATCCAACTAACAAATCTTGCATTTAAATGGATATTTTTGATAATTTAAACATGCAACATAGCCACTAGTACTAGTCAATGAGCCAAGGGAAGCAATGTTACGTGTGTACATTTCTCATACATTGATGAGGGAAGCAACCACTAGAACTAAATAACCATCCAGAGTCATTGTGGCAATATTGTGTACCAATCATTGATGATCTCAGTTGTGTAGTTAAAGAGGAAGCCCTTATGTATCTGGTACCCTCCCATTGCAATCAAGACCCAGACTCATTCGGAAACCCAATTCCTTTCAAAATCATGTAACTTTTTCATGTGTTACCCAAATTTCAAGGTGTAAAGGCATATTTGAAGCTCTTTTAGTGTAGAACAGAAGCATGCTAATTTGACTAAATTTTACTTATGGCATATTGTTATATTCATCTCATACTTAAAATATTCATAGGTATTCTTACTATAGGAAGTTGGTGCCCCAATTTGCATTCTCACCCCGCAAAACGCAAAGATGCTTCACATAAGATATGTCCACAAAGGATTCCCATTGGAGTTCTCCTTTTTGGAAAGAGACCCTTGCCAGGCTGGATGAAGCTGATAGTAGAAACTTTGATTTCATCAAAGAGGGAACAGTGGGAAGAAAAGCCTTCAAATGCTTTTCATGAAACACTTTCACACTTTTGAGTAAATTTTGGAAAAATCCAGGGCTTAAAATTGTGAGCTGTGGTTGAAGGAGAGATAAGCAAACCAAAACTTGCATGGAACATCAGTTGTGCTTGTCTTTGATGCATCTAGATAAGTAGATACTCATTTGTTAGCATTGCCCCCAAAAGGGGCAGGCTAGAGCAACGATTGAGTTTTTCCTTGGAATTTGGGTTTCTCGACATGTGGTAGCCATGGAACTCGTTCTCACTAGACTACTATAGAACTACTTGGCACCAATGCCACGGTAATCAACCATGGGTTGGTTCATTTGTTGTTGTTGGTGGTCGATAGGCTGTTGCTCTCTTACTTTGCATGCTATTATTACTCTCTCACCATCTTCCACCTCTTAAGCAGGTACACCGCCCCTCCTAGCTTTGTGCCATGGATTCTCCTACTCTACAAGATCGCATAGTTCGCCCTGTCTCTTGATTCAAAGAGCTCGGTGTCTTCTCCATGCAATCCTCCTCTTGTGCCAAAAAATCAATCTTTTGGTGATGGGGTACCAATCACTACCAAGGACCTCACCGTCAACCAAAGCATCAGCACCTTGGCTCGCCTCTACCTCCGTCGCACCTCATCCAAGATTCCCATCCTTCTTTACTTCCATGGTGGTGGTTCTACATTGGTATCACCACCCTTGCTCTAGAACATGGATTCCTCTCAAAGCTTGCTACCCATGTCAACACCCTCATCATGTCCATCAAGATTATTGTTTCATGCAGAACACCGTTTGCTGATGGCCCATGACAACTTCAATGCCCTCCTTTGGATGCATAGATAGGCAAAGCTCTCCAGGCCTGTGGGACTTCTTCAGCCTTGGCTTACCACCCAGGTCGATTACTCTAATTTCTTTCTAGTGGGTGATGATCCTCATCCATCCACTCTTCTCAAGCGCAGTACCAACAAACTCTGAATCACGTAGCCTCGCACTCAAGTTTTTGAACCTTTGTTGGAAGTTTAGTCTATTGATGAGAGCAAGGAGAGATCATCCTTCTAGCAATCTGTGTGCCTTAGATACACCCTCTATGACAGATGCAGCATTACCTCTGGCAATGGTAGCTGTCGCTCATCGCAAGTGAGGATCTACTGAACGAAAGAGGCATAACCTACTATGAAGTGTTGCAAAAGGTAGGAAAGTAGACAAGGCTCTTCATTTCTGAACATGAATGCCATGTCTTCCATCTGTTTACTTAGGATATGGAAGAGTGCTTCCATTTCTTCGACTATTATGTGATTTTATGATTTCTTCCTTTGTGTGATTTGCTCTTCTAACCTGGTCATGGTAAATCTTGTTGTAACCTCCTTAGGCATGGTTCAAACCACCCCATCAAACATGGAGGAAGAAAATGGAGAGGAGGTGGTCACAGGGATATGCTGGGGTGCATATAAGTTAAATTAAAGCTGCACACTAAATGCAACAAAGGATGATTGGCCTAGTGGTGGAGGCTATCTTCCATGAGCAGGGTGGCAGGAGTTTAAATCCCAATTTTTGTTTTGCTCACCTAAGTAGTTGGGCAACCATTAAGAGCCACCCATCTTTTTTCTTTCTCTTTGTCGAGCCCGGCTTATCCATTGGACCCCATTAGACTAGGAACCTGCCCACCATTTTTCATCTATGTCCGACGAGGTGGTGTGAACTGACCCTTAATCTTACCCTTGCCTAATCAAATCATGAGTCTTCCCACTCTCAAACTTTTGGAAATGCAATGGCAAATTGTGTCTCATTGATCTACAATAGAGCCTAGAAGACACTAGGAAAAAGGGAGTGATTTGAGAAAAGGTCTCTTCCTACAATGATGAAAAGCTAGAGGGCGTTGTCCCTTAGGAGGAAACCAAGAAAATGAGGGCGTTGTCCCTTAGGAGGAAACCAAGAAAATTTACTACTCTACCATCACTGTTCAAAAATTTCAAAGGCTAAACTACAGCTCACCCAGGCGAGAGCAAGAAGAAATTGATTTATCTAACTTCTCCTTTGAGGACCAGTTTTGGGGGAAGCCTTGGGAGAGAGGCCACGTGTCTATAGAGCAGAGAGTTGGAGTGGAAGGGGGGAGCTACCACGTGGAGAGCTGGGAGGGAAAGGTATCATTCAAAAGGCATTTCACCTTCAGGGAGCATTCAGATTTCAAGAGGGCACTGAAAACGGTGAAGCTCTCTTAATTTTGTATCCTCCTCGACTTGAGCTCCCTATGAGAACCCTACCTCCCAAGTCCCTCCCTCCGAAGTCCGGTTCCTCCTTCATGCCTTCCAGTCGTCCTCCATTTTCCTCCATCACGCCTTCCAGAATCCAGTCATCCTCCCTTTTGTCAGAGATATCCCGTCATCCTCCCTCTCCATATGTGTCGTTTCTGTTCGGAAGCCCTCTGCATACGTGCCGTTACTGTTTGTTGTCAGCTTTTCTCCAGCGTCCCGGAGCTTTCGATTTTGGTCGCCTCCAGGTTAGTCGTCGTTTTGGTTCGCATGCAATATTTTATCGCACCTTGCACGTCCAGGTTCGTTGTCGTTTTGGTTCACAATGCACATGCAATACTTTATAGAACAATGCACACAAACCGTGAGGGATTCCGTCGCATCCATAGCTTTGAGTCTTGACGTAGGGATGGTAGAGAGGGGTGCGACAATCGTGGCAACACAGTGTGAGCATGGACGTTACGGTGACTGTGCTAACCCACGGTACCCGTTTCGGTTTACAGCGGCAAAAGCAATCTCCTTTTTGGACCCCCTTGCCTTCCACTATGATGAGCGATGGGCCGAGCCACTCATCCACCATGATCGATGCTGCATTGGTCATGCGGTCAGACCTTCAGAAAGCAAACTATGAGCCGCTCGTGAGCAATACCCATTTCGGTTTACAGCGGCCTGTTTCATCTCGCAAGTTCTAGGAAGAAGGTGGGAGTGTGAGAAGGACAGAGGACTCTGAGGAGGCGTTTGCAGAGGCATAGAATCAATAGTCGACCTGAGTGGAAATCAATGTGTTCGCTCTCCTCGAGTCACTCCCACCTCTCACTCCCACCTCGATCTCCTGAGCTCGCATGGTTGTCCTGAGCTCCCACCTCTTGAGATTCCATCTCTTTCCTTCTATGCCTCCTGGTAACTCCTCCTGGTCATGCTTTGCCTTGTCCATACCTTCTTTGAGTAAGGCTTCCTTGCTTAATCCACTTGGAGCCTGTCCTTCACCCAAGATCAAGGGTGCCTTCCTCACTTTTAATTTCAAGGGAAGTGCTTCCATCTCTTTAGCCTTACCTTTTCCTGTGACGTGCTGTACTACTACTTCTTGCTGTCGCGAGCCTTCCCGTATGATGAGTGGAACCTCCTTAACTCTAATTGACAATTGATCACCCTTATTCTTTGTGCGGATTTCTTCTTACCGTAAGTCATCGGATGCCCTCAGACTGAGCTAGAATCATCATCCTCAGACTCACTACCCTCATCATCACCTGAGCTAGAATCATCACCCTCAGACTCACTACCCTCTTCTTTGACATTTTCCTCTTCAAAGAAGGTAGTGCAACTGTAATATGTGTCAAAGAACTCAATTTGATGGGGGTTATCAATGACATTTACATTTCTATCTTGGCGTAGCAATTTCTCAGTAGCAAAACCCATTCGATACAATGCTACTTCCCACCCATCATTCAGTAAATTCTTTGTCATCTCTAGTATCACATCAGGATCCATCGGCTTTCTGTAATCCACCATTGCTGCATCAAGCTTAACCTTATTGTCCTCAAAGTAATGAAGCTCGAGAGTCCTTAAAGGAATTTGGATTAGATTGCCACCACCCCTGGATAAGAAGCACATCAAGAAAGGCTGCAAGACTTGAATGGCAGTGCCTTCCAAGACAATCATATGATTACATAGGACTATACCATGGTATACTTTTGAAAGTAAATACCCAAATGCAGATGTCAAACTCGCATACAAGGCATCCCTTTGTGATTCTGTCATGAACAGGACCAACGTTGATCTTTTCTTATCTACCTTAGGACCTTCTATGATAAACCGCACAAGTTCAACTATCCGTGACACTGCAAGGTCTTGCAATTCATCTATGAAAAATACGCATGGCTTCTCCCAAGCATGACCACTCATTGTTATGAAATGGGCTGTATCAATGCCATTGATGTGTGCAAATCTCTGATAGCAGGATATCATAGGAGAAGCTGAATGGAGAACCATCATCTAAACCACCAATTGCTCTGTCTTGGGTAGTGGACTTGATGTACATATATTCTGTCTCAACAACCTTTGGCATTTTAGCTCTTAGATCCTTTGTTGGTGTGGCATCTGCATCCATTGAAGCCAACCACTTTCTAGCCCATGTCTTATCAAGGAGTTGACCTAGGCTAAGTGCTTTCTTCTTATCCACATCAATTGACTTGCTAGCTAACTCATCATCAGATTTCAATAAAAATAATAGTGCCGAGAGAGCAGCCTCACTTTCAATCATTCGGGTGACCACTTCATCCAAGTTGCTATCTTGCTCTTCTTTCCAAAGAAGCAGTCACTACTTAGGATCTTCTTGCATACTTCTTCTGTTATTGCATCTGGAACAAACCTTAATGCTCTCCACCAAACAATAGACATCGGTTTCTTTATTTCTTTCCTCTGAGTTGCACTGTGCTCTGGTGCCTCAAAGGATATCTTCCCTGTTTCATATGCTTGGCAAACATCCACGATGCTCTGAAACAATGAGTCCTCGTGGAAGACAATGCACGTAACATCCCTGTATCTTGCAATGGTGGTGTTCAACTCCTTTGCCTCAACCTTATTACTTGGTATGCCTTGCGTATTGCTTACAACACCTTTCAAGCATCTATAGAACTGAGTCCTCTTTGCCATGTACTCAGATGTAGGTCTCTTGCCTTTCACTGTTTATGGCTTTCCACAGTCCATCCATAACTCCCTTGCCTCTATCAAGATCTCAGAAAGAGAAGAGCTTTTTTTCAACCTAAATGGAGCAGAATTCAGCCTTTTTGATTCTAGAATGTACTTCGAGTCATCGTTAAATATGCATATATGACAAATGACCTGTTGAAACTTTTCCATCCACTCAATCTATGGTAAGTTTTCTTTTCTTCCCTCATCAAGGGCGATCTTGCAAGCTTCACAAAAGTGTTGCCCATCAATGGATTCAAACTTGCATCTTTCTAAGAATCTATTCTTTGCCAGCATGTATCTCTTCTCGATGTCAGTCCCATATCGGCTTTGGTACAAAGTCTCTCCACGAACAAAGTCACTCCTTCTAAAGTTCTCAAAAGCATCAAGAAAGTCCATGCACTTTTGAAATGTGACATCAGGCAATGTAGGATCATCTTCTTGAAGTCTCTTAAACGCCATAGGATGAAGAGTGATATTAGTGGCAACTGGAGTTCTTGTTTTCCTCGTATCTTCATACATATTGCGTGCAAATGTCTTATCTAGCTTTCTTTGATTTGTGAACAATGAAGCTCGATCAATAAGCATGTGGCCACGCTGAATTATGAAAATCCCCAAATGTATCCCTCATCCTCTGGAGGATGTAAGTTTGCCACACTTATAGAAAAGTCTTCGAGACTTGTATCTTCTTCTTGCGGATCCTCCTCTTCATCGCTATCCAATTTTTTGCCTGGTTTTAAATAACTTGCACTTCAACGATCTGCACATGGAGTAGGAGTTATTTTTACTCTCTTTCTGGGAATAGCTGTAGAACTTGAATCTGCTCCATGATCACTCCTTCTTGTTCTTGTAGTTGTAGCAGTTGATGGTGTAGGTACAGTTCGAGATACTGTAGTTACTCTTGTCGAAGTTACTGTAGTTATCGCCACAGATATTGGTGGTACTTGAGGGTTATATATTATATATGCGGTACTTACTGCTGCACTTACTGCTACTGAAGGTACAATACCACCACTTGGAAATGCATCCCACATTTTCTTCAATGCTTCTAAGGCACTAAGTAATTCTTGGGATCCCTCAATTGAATCTGGTAAGGGCTTCAAGAAGTACTTGTGAGTAACTCATGACTTGTAAACCACCTTGTCATTCTTTTCTTTGCACACAACTTCTATCAAATTGTTTTCTTTAATGTTGATGTTTGAGACCATGCCACCATTTCTTACTGCCTCTGTAGAATATTTCACGCTTGATACATTCTCTGTAATGATCACCAAAAAATACTTTGATTTGCGCTCCATAAAATACCAAGCACGTTCAAGGTATTTGAAAGACACCTTAGAACCAAAACTAGAAGCCATAGTTTTCTGAAAAACAATCAAAAATAAAAAATGAGAATTACAATGATTTTCAAACTCAAAATATTAAATAAATTTCTAATTAAATATTATTTTAAGCTTTATTTATTTTTAATTTTTAAAATAAAATAAAATAATTTATTTTTTTATCTTTTTAATTATTTATTTTAATTAATTTATTTATTTTTATATTTAAAATTTAATTTAATTTTTTAAAATTTTATTTATTTTAACTTTTTTACTTTTTTTAAATAAATTAAGTTAATTAATTTTTTTCATGTGCCTCCCCCTTCTCGCCTCCCCGCCCCCGCCCCTTTCCCGCGCCCCTCCCCTTTCCCTATCCCTCCCCCTCCCCCTTTCCCGCCCCCCTTCCCCCTGTTGCTTGCACAACAGGTGGGGGGTTAACCCCCCCTCCCCTCCCTCATCCTCGCCCCTTTCCCTACCCCTCCCCTTCCCCTCCCCCCACCCACTTATTGGGGGGGTTAACCCCACCTCCCCTCCCCCTCCCTTGCCCCCGCCCCTTCCCCGTGCCCCTCCCCTTCCCCTCCCGCTCCCGCACCCTCCCTCCCCCCTGTTGCGTGCGCAACAGTTGGGTGGGGGGAATTTCCCCCTTAACCCCCCCTCCCCTCCCTTCCCCCTCCCGCGCCCCCCGCCCCTTCCCCGCCCTGGTCGCTCCCCCTCGCCCGACCCTTTCCCTCCCCCTCCTCCATGCCCTTGCCCCCCCTCCCTGTGCCCCCCTCCCTTCTACCTAACCCGTGCCCCTCGCCCTCCCCATCCTCCCCCCTATTGCATGCGCAACAGGTGGGGGGGGATCCCACCTGTTGCACATGCAACAAGGGGGGGCCCTCTCCCTGCCTCCCCTCCCCCTCCCCTGCCCCTCCCCCCCCGTCCCCTTCCCCTCCCCCTCCCCCGCGCCCCTCCCTAGCCTCCCCGCCCCGGTTGCTCCCCCTCTCCCGCTCCTTTCCCTCCCCCTCCCCCGTGCCCTTGCCCCCCCTCCCTACCACCTCCCCCGCACCCCTCACCCTCCCCCCCCTCCACCCTGTTGCACACGCAATAGGTGGGGACTCCCTCCCCGCCTCTCGTCCCCCTCCCCCCTGCCCCCACGCCCCTCCCCTCCCCCCCTCCCCATCGGCTCCCCCTCCCCTGTGCCCCTCGCCCTCCCCTCCCTCCCCTGTTGTGGATCTCCCCCCCCACCTGTTGCGCACGCAACAAGGGGGGGGCCCCTCCCCCTCCCCCTCCCCGCCCCATCCCCTCCCCCGCCCGGCCTCGCCCGATGCCCGCGCCCTCCCCCTCCCCCCGCCCCTTTCCCTCCCCATCCCCTACGCCCCTCCCCTCTCCCCCCTCCCCTGTGCCCCTTGCCCTCCCCTCCCTCCCCCCTGTTGCCCCTCCCCTCCCCCTCCCCTCCCCCGCCCCGCCCCGCCCCCTCCCCCTCCCCGTGCCCCTTACCCCCGCCCCCTGCCCTTTCCCCATGCCCCTCCCCCTCCCCCACGCCCCTCCCCTCCCCCCCTCCCCATCGAGCCTGCCCCTTCCCCGTGCCCCTCCCCTCCCCCCCCCTCCCCGTCGGCTCGACGGAGAGGGGGGGAGGGGAGGGGCGCAGGGGAAGGGGGTGGGGGAGGGGTAGGGGGGGCGCGGGGGAGGGGAAGGGGGTGGGGTGGGGCAGGGCGGGGGCGGGGAGGGGGAGGGGGGGCGCGGGGGAGGGGGAGGGGGAGGGGGCGAGGCGGGGGCAGGGGAGGGGGGGGAAGGGAGGGACGGTGGGGAAGGGGAGCGAGCGGCCGCGGGGAGGGGGAGGGGAAGGGAGGCATGGCGAGGAGGGAGGGGCCTGCGGGGAGGGGGAGGTGGAGGGAGAGGAAGGGACGGGGAAGGGTCAGCGGGGAGGGAGAGGAGGGGAAGGGAGGGGGAGGCAGAGGGAGAGGAAGGGAGGGGGAAGGGCCGGCGAGGAGGGAGAGGAGGGGAAGGGAGGGGGAGGAAGGGGAGCAGAAGGGAAGGCAGGGAGGAGAGGGGAAGGGGGAGGAGAGGGAAAGGGAGGGGGAGGGGAGGAGAGGAAGCCGGAGGAGGGAGGGGAGAAGCAGGAGGAGAGGGGAAGGGAGGGGGAGAGAGGAAGCGAGAGAAGAAGGGGGAGGAGAGGGGAAGGGAGGGGGAGGGAAGAGCAAGGGAGGGGAGGGAGGAGAGGGGAAGGGAGGGGAGAGAGAAAGCGGGAGAAGAGGGGATGGGAAGCAGGAGGGGAGGGAGGAAGGGAGTACCTTGGTGGAGAGGTGATGGAGCTCCAGGAGAGTTGTGAGAGACAATGAGGAGAAGTAGAGTTTTATAGGAAATGGGTAGCTTTTAGGTCAAGTCAGCTTGTTTTAGTTTTTAAGGTTTTTTTAGTTCTTTTAGGTTCACTATAAGTAGAATATTTTTCATTCTCTCTTTCATTCAAAGATCATTCGTTTACACTCCACACTTCTCTCCTCTCATCAACCTATTGCAAGATTCTCAAAAATTTTCAAAATGTTGCAAGAGATGAGTTTATTTCTAACTTATTGCGTACGCAAGAACTTCTAAGAATCAAGTTTTTATAAATTTGAATTTTTTTAAAAATCCGATCCTTTTCTCAAAAACTTGTGTGTACGCAACAACTTCAAAAAACCATTTTTGCATTAAATCTTTTTTCCCACAAATTTTCCTCTTCACCTCAAACTCTCATAACCTATTTTCAGAAATTTCTCTCCTAACCTATTCTATTATAAATTTCTCTCTCAACCTCAAAACCACTCAAACCTCCCTACCTATTGCGTATGCAACAACTTTAAAACAAAATTTAATCATAAATCTCTCCAAAAAACTCCTCAACAAAAAAAAAACACTCTATTACAAATTTCTCTCTCAACCTCAAAACCACTCAAACCCTACCTATTGCATACGCAACAACTTCAAAACAAAATTTAATCATAAATCTCTCCAAAAAACTCATCAACAAAAAAAAACAATCTATTACAAATTTCTCTCTTAACCTCAAAACCACTCAAACCTCCCTTATACCTATTGCATACGCAACAACTTCAAAACAAAATTTAATCATAAATCTCTCCAAAAAACTCCTCAAAAAAAAAAAACAATCTATTACACATTTCTCTCTCAACCTCAAAACCACTCAAACCTCCCTACCTATTGCGTACGCAATGACTTCAAAACAAAAATTAATCATAAATCTCTCTAAAAAACTCTTCTCACGACACTTTATTACAAATTTCTCTCTCAACCTCAAAACCACTCAAACGTCCCTACCTATTGCGTATGCAACAACTTGAAAACAAAATTTAATCATAAATCTTTCCAAAAAACTCTTCTCACGACACTTTATTAATATAAGAAATCCATTTATAATATTTTTACTCCACAATATAATAAATTTTTATTAACTAATGTTAAAATATAATTTTGCTAAAAATATATGTTATTAATCTATAAATTAATATAAATATTATATAATTATTATATAAATAAATATATAAATACATTAATTAAAAAATATAACTTGAAAGGGAGGTCTTCTAGCATATGTGCTTTATATAATACTTATTCTTAAAACAATGAAGAATTAGTGAATATATTGCTATTCTATACATTATTAACTTAAAAACTAATATAAATATAGATTAATTATTATATAAATTTAAATAAATATATAAATAATTAATATTATACATTAACAACATTTAAAATTATGTAGATTATATACTAATAACCTTTCAATTTTAAAAAGTAGTCAATAAAAGAATTGAATTAATTTTAAAAATAAGAAAATATTAAATTTTACACACTTACTTTTAGCATGTATGCTTTTATTCCATGTGTATAATACTTGTTAGTTAGTCGAAGAATGAAAATTTAGATAATGTATTTGTAAGGTAGGTATTTAAAACCATAGAATCTAGAAGAGGTTTAGCATATTTACTTATCTTTATTACCATGTGTAATACTTTGCAAAAACCTTAAACAAAGTTTAAGGCTTTGCACAAATCTACAGTATCATTGCATCCATATCATTTTTTTACTTTAGCAACCACCAGATATCCATAGTATCCATGATATGGAATACATATTTCTTCTGAATATTTCTTATCACATACTTTTTCATTTCTTTTGATACACCATGCAGCATGAATGTAAGAAAGTATGAATCGATGTGCTTTTAGCCTATGTACTTGTCCCTAATCAGTAGGATACTTTGACTAGGTAGACTTGTAACTACTCAAAGTAAAGCCTTTGCAAAGGATCGTACCTTCTGATACACCATGTAGCATGAATGTAAGAAAATATGAATCGGTGTGCTTTTAGCCTATGTGCTTGTCCCTAATCAGTAGGATACTTTGACTAGGTAGACTTATACTTACTTAAAGTAAAGCCTTTGCAAAGGATCGTACCTATAAACAAAACACTTTGGAAAGCATATAACATATAGTCTATATATATCTAAACTAAACACTTTAGAATGCATATTTTATATAGTCTATATATCTTAAATCTTACACCCTAAATCTTAAATCCTAAAGTTCCCTAAATCTTAGGTTATATAATCTAAGCTCTTAAACTTATATAACAGTTATAATCCCTAAACCTTAAACCCTAACCCCTATAACTTAAATTCTAAAACCTAATTTTCAATTCTAAACCCTAGATTCTAGACTCTAAGCTCATGATCTTATATACTAAACCCTAAAACCTAAAACCTGAATCCTAAATCCTGAACCCTAAAACAATAATCATAAACCCTAAATGCAAAATCCTAAACCCTAAACCCTAGATTTTAAACCCTAAACCCTAAATCCTAAACCCTAAACCCTAAAAACATAATCATAAACACGAAATCCTAAACACTAAATCTTAAATCCTAAGCCCTAAATCCTTAATACTTAATACTAAACCCTAAATCCTAACCCTAAAATACAATCAAAATTTTATGTTTTTTTTCAATTTGTGCAATAGGTTTGATATATCCTCCAAACTGTTGCAAGTCGAATAGGTTAATGGTGCACTCAACCTACTGCACTATCAAGGAATTTTCTTGATTTGTGCAACAGATTGGATATACCGCCCAACCTGTTGCTCAAGCAACAAGTTGGGGGATATATCCAACAACAGGCCTTGGTTGGGGTGACCGCAACCTGTTGCCCAAGCAACAGGTTGGGGGGTACCCCCAACCTGTTGAATAGGTTGGATATACCTCCCAACCTGTTGCTCGAGCAAATGCAACCTTGCACAAATCAAGAAAATTCTTGAGCTGTAGGTTGGATATATTCCCCAACTGTATATCAAATTGTTGCACAAATAAGAAAAATTCTTGATTTGTGCAACAGGTTGGATATATCCCCCAACCTATTGCTTGATATATCCAACCTGTTGCTCAAGCAACAGGTTGGGGGATATATCCAACCTGTTGCACAAATTAAAAAATTTCATTAAATTTCGATTGTATTTTAGGGTTAAGTTCTAGGGTTTAGGATTTAAGATTTAGGGTTTAGGATTTAGAGTTTAGGGTTTAAGGTTTAGGATTTATTGTTTAGGAGTTTAGGATTAAGGGTTTAGGGTTTAGGAATTAAATGTTTAAAGTTTAGGATTGACGGTGGTTAAGATGTTTTGGTATTAATTACTTAAAGTTTAGGATGTAGGGTTTAGGTTTAATGCCTTCTCTGCTAGTTTTGATATAGAAGTTATTAAGTAATAATAAGCTCAATGATTATTTATTATGTTCATTTTGAGTTGCTCATCTATTTTGGTACATAAAACAGGTATTCACCCTAATAGAGGGTATGGATGTGGTGTTATATAAGAAGAATGAAGTGGTCGCTTTTGGACGAATTCATAGTCTTGATCCTATGAATGTGTGTCATTTCCAACTTTATTGTGAGAGAAGATGTGTAGTGATAATCACCAATGTTATAAATCCTAAAGTACATTTAAAATATCCACATGGAGACTTTGAAACATTGGGAGATATCTTACAATGTGACATATTTGATATGCAAGCACACAGAATACTCTGGGACCAAGATGAAATTGTTCCAAAGACATACTTTTAAGATATCAAGAAAACTTATTTTGAGGGGGAAAAAGTAGAGATGTTATCTTGCTCCGAAGAAGTTTTAGCAATTGGCAACTTTAAGGGCTATGCTCAGAGTTTTCTCTGTATAGTGGAGATAATTAAGTTGACTAGTGCAGGTGTCATTCAAAATGCAATGGATAGTACTTCACATTTAGACGTCCATAATACTACGTCTCAACTACAAGTTCATAGTACTTGTAAATAGGGGTTAGCTTTCTTGAAATCAAGTTTGCCCAAGATAGTTTCCTTCAATGTCATGGAAGACACAACGGAATATTATCAGAAGAAAAAGACTATAACACAAATGGGATCCAAATTGATAAGAAGCTATAGTAGTAATCAAGAGTCTCATAGTGGCATGCTCACAGGTATTGAGGACATTATAGTAATAGATGTTGATGTAGAAAAGGTTTCTTATGTTGCAAGTGACTCAAATATACTCACTGGTATAGAAGACTTGTCTTGTGTTGCAAGTGACTCGAATAGGCTCACTAGTATAGAAGACTTGTCATGTGTTGCAAGTGACTCGAACAGGCTCACTGGTATAGAAGACTTATCGTGTGTTGCAAGTGACTCGAACAGGCTCACTGGTATAAAAGACTTGTCTTGTGCTGCAAGTGACTCAAACATGCTTATTGATATAGAAGACTTATCTTGTGTTGAGAATAATAAGATGGGACCACAAAGAAAAATACACACAAAGATCGATGGGATAAGTGATGCAATAACAAGAATTGATGATATTAGTGACAATGATCATGATGTTACCACTCGAACACAAGGCAAAAGGGGCAAAGAATCCGAGACTTGTCATGTTGTTCGTAATATTGTTGCTAGCATGCCAGAGAATATAGATGGGAGAATGTTGAGTTACGAAGGAGAAATAGTTCAACCACAAAATTCAAGAGGCATTGGCAACAAATTGACATCAATGAACATGTCTACCAGATTGTCATTTCCAAGATATTATAAGGTATCAAATAATTCTCAAGCCCACATAGCATTTGATTATAAAGATGAAGATTCAAGGGAAATGGATTCAAGGTTTGATGGTCTTACAACTAGAAAAAACAAGATGCTATTTATGAAAACAAAGTATGTGAGTGTGAAGAGGCAAAGAATCATGGCATCAATTCTGAAACCAAAGAGACATGTGATGCTATCCGAGGAGAATATGGAAAGGATGCTTATGCGAGTTTGTTGCAAGAGACTTTGCATTAGAAAAGTTGGGAAAGATGATTGTGCAGCCATACGCCTTGGTATTTGGAGTAAGACAGCGCCTAATAGACATAACTATCTTCTTCAAGAGTTTTCATGCTTTCTTCATCAAGGCACTAATCAAGATTTGAGCACAAGACACTATAAACCTAGATTGAAACCCATGGTTAATGGGAGACCCATTTGCAATCGAGGATATCAATGGTTAACTGGACTATCACATGGCACATACTGGACCATCTGGGCAGAGGTGAAAGAAAAAGTTATTCATACAACTCATGGAAATACCTACAAGCTTAAATGCCATGGAAGCTCTATGGATGCAACCGCAACATTAAAGCAAGTTCTCAAAGACCATGCATTACCGCAACCTCATCTTCAACAAACAATGCTAGATGGACGTGTTGAATGCCAACAACATCTTCCTTTGGGAATGACAAAGAAGGTCATCCTAGAAACTGTCAATAAAACTTTACAAGATAGAGACGAGAGCATGATTTCACGATCAACCTTGTACGAAATTTGGCGTAGAGATTTTTTCCATGTCAAGACACCATCAAAGCAAAGGATGTCAAAATGTAAGACATGTGATGAATTAAAAAATGCCATTGAACATAGTAAATGTGAGCAGTAGCGAGGAAGATATATTAAATGGTGATCAATCCATTTATGTCATGTGCAGGATGCTCAAAAGTTGTATGCTTCTTGGAGAGAGGAAGCTATTTCACATGTCGATAAGTCCATGTGCATCACCATTGATGGCATGGACTAGAATACAACCACTTTGCCATGATATAGATGTATCCCACCGGCATTGGAGGGCAAACGTGGACTAAAAACACACTTGTGTGGAGTATTAGTACATGGATACCGAATCTTTTGTGATGAATGGATTGATAGTTTGCATGACCATGATAGTAACCAGGTTGTTACATCAATCATGAAAGCAATAAGAAAGGTCAAAGATGCTCACGGATGTTTGCCTAACACATTGCAAATACAAGCTGATAATTGTTGGAGAGAGAACAAGAATAAATATATATTTGCTTTATGATCTATGCTGGTTGGTTTGAAAATATTTGAAGAAGTGGAAGTTGGCTTTCTTCTTGTCGGCCATAAATATGAAGACATAGATCAAATCTTCAATGTTATCTCTGGTGAGTTGAAGGCAATGGATGTTTTGACAATGGAGAATATGCTATTTTGAATTGGGAAAAAAATTGGAGGTTCTCGCAAGGAAGAATCAGAAGTGGCTATCTTAGAGAGGATGGTAGATTGGAGAGCATTCATAGAGCCACATTTACAAACAGGAGAAGATGCCCTAATAGGACACACAAATCCACACTACTTTCGGTTTCACATGCATAACAATATTCCAGTGATGCAATGGAAGCACTACTCATCATTGGTGGAAATCGAGGACACGAAGTTTTAAAAAGAAGCATGGATACAATGTTGAAAAATGTATCACAATCCCTGATCCAAGTCGTGTCCATATTAAAGATCATTTGGCAAGACTTGACCCATCAAGCGCAAATACATTACATGAATCTGATGACTCTGTCGAACGAGATTCAGATGCATAAGATAATGTTTTGTTTGCTTTTTTCCATACAAATGGTGTATCTATACACCACCAATAAGATAATTTATTGTATGGTTTGTTTTTCAAAAAAAGGGTGTATCTATACACCACTTATATATTGAATTCAACAAGCTCTTTTTTTTCAAAAAAATGGTGTATCTATACACCACTTATATGTTGAATTCAACAAACTCTTTTCATATGGTGTCATATTTTCACTTCATAGTGTTAAAATTGAGCTTGAGTTAGGAGACTACTATTATTATTATTATAGTTATTGGATGGGGGCACCATGCACGAGTTTGGGAATTAGAGCTTCACTGAGCCATTTTTTTTAAAATTAGAGGTCACGACTTGACTTTTTAGCTTAATAAGGCCATATTTGTATATAAGTGACCCATTTAGTGCTCTAAAAAACCCAATTTTTTAGCTCACTAAGTGAAGTTGAGTGGAGAGGATATGCTCCAAAAAAAAGTCCAAACCAAGAGAGAAAGTCCAAAAATTTTGAATAGTGTGTTGAAAGAGAAAGGGCCGCAAAATAGCATTTTTTGAAGGAATTATAGGCACCAATTTTCATCGAGGAATTCACCACGAGTGCCGATATCTGGTATAGAACATTGGGGTCTAATTTGTAACCAACTAGACTATCGCATCAGCGGTAGATTCATTTAGTCGTGAACATGCCAGCATAGTCTTGACTTCTCAGTGTACCGATTTTGAGGAGCCGATAATAGCAAGGCTACCATTACCATGATGGCATGGGCGAGCCCTGAAAGATTGTATGCAACCAGGTCTGTAGGCAACCCCAACGTCCCAAGGATGAAGCATTAGCAGGTGCAAGCAGCGGTACTATTGTGTTCACATCAACTTGAATGGAACACATAACTATGGCTAGCCAGAGTGGAGCATATGCTGAAGTCAAAATGCAATGTGAGCAAAATAGATAACTACAGCTGGCCAGAGTGGAGCATATGCTGAAGTTGAAATGCAATGCCAAGGAAAATTTAGCCATATTGTTAATTTTGCAGGAAGATGATATCTCATGAATTGAGATCATGCTGCCATTTATGAAAATGTGAGTCCAACTACTTAGACCATGTGCATTCGTCAATCACATAGGCCAGTTTGTCTAGGCACTTATCATGGGTGAAAGAGGAGCTTACAAAATTGAAATCAGCTGAATCCATTTGGCTTCTCATTTTTGCCAGCAAAAATGATCCATTCCTAATACAATTCTGGTCGAGTCTTTTCATTCCTAATACAGATTTGGGTGAGTCAATTTGAGATCAAAGTAAAGTTAGATGCCAAGCATGTAGAACTCAGGCAAAGTTTGATGGAGTCTATACTCAAGCCAATCCATGCCCTCTCACCATTTGATCTTTCGAGAGTTAATGGCCTCCATCTTGATCTTGAAGATAAGCTAGGGTGGTTGGAAAAGTTTTTAGATTGCAAGCATTCTTATAGCATGCCTTTTCCCTATTTTATTTATTTGCAATTATTGGTTTATTAGAGGACGTTCATATGATTTAATATATTTCAATTTGCATAATTAAGTTATTCATATATAGGTGTTAAGAAAACCTTTTGGTATGTCACATGTGCTATTTTAAATTCAAATATATATATATATATCATACGAAACATTTGCATATTTCAGTTATTCATATGTAGATGCTAAGAAAATGTTTGCAATTACTTTTGCATGTAGATAGAAATGTTTTGTATTATTTGTATACATACATTTGCAATATTTTCAATTCGCAAAATACATATACCTTGCTTTGATAACACCACAAACTAGTTTCTTTTGTAGGCACTCCATCCAGCCCTTATTTCACCATGCCTTTACACCACCATTACCTCCTATCCATTTCTTTTCTTTGGTCAGGTATGCGATTTTTGTTCCTTGCCGTTTCTACATGCTTCAAATTTTTTTGCATATTTGTTCATAGGAGGTAAACATTTTGATATACCTAGATTTATAGTTTTCTTATGTACATTCACATGAGGAAATTAGAAAGGCTTTAGAATATGGTTCGATTCTTATATGATCCGTTGTATGTGACAAAGGATGTAAACTACAAGTTGACAAGCTAAAAGAGCAAGTTCAACTACTGTCCACTGAGGAGTCAACATTCAAAGTTGGTTTGAATAGACTACCAGCTTTAATGACTAGGATGAGTCATAAGATGGAATAGATTACAACCCATAAAAATTGAAATGGCCTTGGGACTTCTATATAGTTTTTGTAAAGGAGCCCGGAGTTATCGTGTAGTTGCTTCGTATGATTATGGAATCTATTGCACAAAATTATTGTGTTAAGTTTTAATTTTAAGATTAACATTTTGGACATTGCTTAACCTCATCTAAAGTATATTTATGGGAGTGGTAGTCAAATAATTTAATATTTGAATTGTGCAAAGATCATGGGCATATGTGGGCATAAATGTACATATGAGTGATGGATTATTGTTATATGTGAGACATCAAAATATACGCTGCAAAAGCATGCGTGCAAATGTGTGGATGGACATCTTTTTATGCATACCCAAATACATCCTCATAGACACATGTGTTCAAAGAGCGAGAGAGAGAGAGAGAAAGATGGAAAAATAAATATATTTAGTTATGTTCATAAACAAAAGATGGTGAAACGAACAAAAGAAAATACGAGGACAATTGATGAATTTAGAGATGTAGAAGATGGTATACATCGGAATGAAATACACAGACACAATAACATAGAGTGTAATGTGGAACATTTAAGGAGTCTCAACAAGAGAGAATTATTGCATTTGACATGAAATGCATGTTGTTGTGTTGCCGGACAAAGAACAATGTTCAAGAAACAAGGTAGTAGAAACACTATGACAAACGTAGATTTTCTTAGCTACTGAAGTTATCGATTTTGGAGCAACAGCCTATGTTTCCTATTGTGGAGTGGTGTTGAATGTGCCACAACATAGTGGGGAAAGAAATGTAGCAGACACTCTAGTATTAGATGCAAGGACACAATTGGCTTCAACTAGGGCCTCAAGACATTTTAGAGCACGAGAACATAATGCCAGCAATAGGGGTGCGGTTTTGGGGACGGGGGGAGCCTCTCTATTCTACTGTAATTTCCAGTGAGAGATGATATAGGGCACCCATCTCTGCATCCATTGGTCTTTAGTGTTCCTACTCTCTAGTCACTTGGATGCATGGATCATATATGTTTGGTTGTGTGTCGTTGTTGCCATAAGAAGAACCACTTGAGGCCTTGAAAGCTCTACTACATGGAAATGATGCTAGGAGCAAATCATTCAAGAAGAGTATAAGAGGTTACAATAGTGCAATGGCATTTGCCTCATTAGGATGTTTTTTATAAATAGGGGTATACATAACTTTCGAATTCATGGTACTATGTACCATCATGTCGAGAGTTTGTTACCTGATGGGGCAAGCTTGACATGCAATCCCACAATTTACACAGTTTTATGTGTTTGATATAGATCACGAATTGCAATACCGTATGGATGTGATGCCTAGTTTAGATACTGTAATTTTAGAATTTCTTCAAAGAATGATGCATGAATGCAATCCATATGCCAGTCCATTCATATCCATGGGGGATGCATTGAAAATAGATCCACATGCAAATGTGAGGTGGTCATTTGAGAGAATCATTTGACCTTGCAACAATACTTGGTTCCTATGGCTAGTGAGGTTGTCTCTATTATGCCAGGACAAGGGGACAACTTTGACGTTGGAAAATGAGACATCCAGATCTTGAGGTGCAATGGATCCTTGACTAGAATATCTAACTTGCATCGATCATACATGCTAATCATGTACGTTTGTTGTTTCCTCGAGGGGAGGATGGTTGGCATATATGCATCCTATATAGTGATTCTCCTAATGACATGTCATTGCATGAGATTCAAAGACAAAAATGTGTTACGTAGATAGAGTACTATGCATATCATTTGTAGGCGAGTCCTGATACAAATGCATGCCTTTTGCACAAGGGGCAATTGTTGCAACAATATATTATTGATATGTACAGTAGTATGGAAGAGTCCAAGCTGGTCTAGATACACAATAATCAAGATTCTTTACGTGCAAATGTTTACGAGGTATTGATGGATATGGTTATAAAGAACAAATCAAAGTGTCACCATTGCAAGAAGCTGGGACACAAGGAAGAAGATTGCAGATTGAAGAACCATTAGGTCAACTACGTGGAGTCATCATCAACCCATGAGAAGAATGATAAGAACAACATGTATTGAGAAGCAAAATCCTTGCCACCTTTAGCCCACACATTTGTAAATCAAACCTGACCACCTGAGAGTAGCCATGTAAGCACCTAGGGGAGGATTTAATCTTGTAACTCACATCTGACCACCTTGCAGTATCCAAAGGATCATGGCTACAAGGGGAAGTGTTGAGATATGGTGCCATGTGCACATAATTAGAGGCTAAGTTATGGTATAGGCATGTGTTAAAGTAGCTACCCTAGGATGTGGAATACATGATGTGAGGATGTGGATTGAGGACATCCACAAGGAGAGATGTGGATCAAATGATCCAGTAGGTGTTGACTATTCAAAGGGCTCTCTCTATATAAGAAGCCTATCATGTATTGTTGATTATGCACATTACAATAGATTGAGTGTTTCCTACCCTATGTCTCTCTTGTGGTGCTTTGTGCCAAATTACACGGTGCAATGAAACATAAACTTAACAAAGAATAGAGAGTACACAACAAACTAGAGAGGAACAAAATTTTTCTTCAATACTAATATAGTACAGATGATGGATCCATCCACCCGTGCACTCCCACACTAGTGGAGCTTAGCTGGTGATCTAGATAGATACTAGCTGAAGAGCTACTAGGAGGCCCCAGCAAGAATAAGGGGCTCCCACTTAATCATCTTTCTACCATCAACGGTCTCATTCATAGACCTCATCTGACATGCAAGTCAAGATCCATCCAATGTCGCGTGCTCACACATGGCTTCTCCTCATATGGGGGCCTTACAACTTGATCACCTTGGACCACTGGTGGCTACCAGGAGGGTGGGGCATTGAGCATATCTAACACCCCCCCTCAATGTCCATCCAAATGTGAACTACCTTCTTAGCCCAATGCCGAGTCTCTAAAGATGACCCTGAAACTGATCCTTCCCGAGTGCCTTGGTGAAGATATCAACTCCATTTTTCTCTATTGGACAGTAGACCAATTCCACTATCCCAATCATGCACATGGTGATACTGAATCTCTATAAGTTTTGTGCATGCATGAAACACTGGATTTTTAGCAATGGCCATGCAACTTTGATTGTCACACCTCAGCACAATTGCCTCATCCTCTTGCACTCCCATGTGCCATAAGATCCTCCTTAGCCACACCACTTCACAAGCAGCAAAACATGCTACCTTATATTCAGGCCCTAGCAAGAATAAGGGGATCCCACACAATCACTTTTCTACCAACAAAAGCAATAAAAATTGGACTAGAAGAAAGTAGAGAAATACCATCGGCCAAATGTATGATGTTTCTCCATCTGCTAGAGAGCTCTACTTCATGCGTATGTTTCTTAACGTCTGCAAAGGTTGAAAATCTTATGATGACCTTCTTACTTTTGATGTGTAAGTTTTTTCAACTTTCAAGGCAGCATGTGTGGCCAGAAATTTATTAGAAAGTGATGATGAGTGTATAATATTTCTCCATCTACTGGAGAGCTCTACTTCATGCATATGTTGCTTAATGTCTGCAAAGGTTGCAAATCTTATGATCACCTTCACACTTTTGATGGGCAAGTTTTTTCAGCTTTCAAGGCAGCATTTGTGGCCAGAGGTTTATTGGAAAGTGATTATGAGTGGTTTGTGTTTATGCAAGAGGCTGTGTTTTATCAGAATAGTGTACAATTAAGACACCTCTTTGTCACACCTTTAATCTTTTGTGAGCCTGTCTCCTGGTAGTTTGTGGGCAAGGTTCTCCTTCAATATTTCAAATGATTTCTTTCATGCATTAGAAGCAAGCATGGGGAATTTAATTGATTGATGTGCACTAGCAATAAATAAGGGTTTGATGCACTTGTGACTTGAATCACATTCTTCGATAGCATAGACGGGGGTTCTCAAAGTTTGATGGATTACCCATACCGAACAAATCATCTTTGTCTATTACAAATGGTTTATTAGAAGAAAGAATTTTTTATGCTGAGAAAGAGGCACAAAATGGCCAGCAGATGGAAAGTTCCCTGAATCATTGTCAGCGGGGTGCATTTGATCAAATTTTGAAAAGATATATGCAGATGTTGGTGAGGTGTTCTTTCTTGATGGTCCAGGAGGATCTCAAAGACCTTCCTCTATAATTGTTTGCTATCTCAATTGTGTGGTGAGGGGCATGTCGCATTGGCATGAACATCCTTGGGAATTGTAGCATTGTTACTAGCTAATGGATGCTCAACACACTCACGATTCAAAATACCTTTGGATGTGCATGCCACTAGCACTTAGAATGTAAAGGTCAACAGTCAACTTGCAGATGTTTTGAAGTTGGCTAAGTTGACAATATGGGATGAGACACCAATGACACATCGGTTTACATTTGAAGCATTGGATCGAACGTTGCAAGATATCATGTGTCAAATGATAAGATCTTTGGTAGGAAGGTGGTATTGTTAGGAGGAGATTTTAGATAGGTATTGCAGTCATTCCAAAGGCGAGATGAGAGGAGATTGTTAATGCTACATTATGCTACTCAAAAATCTGGAGATGCATTAAAGTGTTAAAGCTAACACAAAATATGCGAGTTCTCCAAAATGGTGATAGTTCAAAAGAGCATGCATTCATACAGTGGGTTATGGACATTGGAAATTGGATAAACAGATGCACAAAAGAAGGTGATGTTGTAATTCCATCGAAAATGCTTTTAGATACAAATTCCATGGAAGGCCTGATTGAATGGGTGTATGGAGGACTTGAAATAGTTGTAGATTATGCACCATATTTTCAAGACCATGCATTTTTAGCACCTCAGAACCTTGAGGTTGATGAAATGAATGTTGCTGCACTAAGGTGAATGTCAGGGACTAAAAAAGAGTATCTAAGTGTAGATCTAGTGATTAACTCTGGTAGAGATTTTTTTAGTTATACAATAGAGTATTTTAATAATAGCCTTGATCTTGGAGGTGGATACCCACCTTATCGATTGGTTCTGAAGATGAATGCTCCAATCATTTTGTTACCCTTTCAAATCCTCGACAAGAACTATGTAATGGAACCCGATTGATATGCAATGAATTCCACACGAAGGTGTTAGAAGCTGAAATTATAACCGGTGCTAATGTTGGAGATAGAGTGTTCATTCCAAGGATTACTTTCCTTTCCAATAGAGGAGGCAATTTCCTGTATGACTAGCATTTGCCATGACAAAAAATAAATCACAAGGCCAAACGATGTCCATTCTTGGCTTATATATGGCGACACCAGTCTTTAGTCATGGATAGTTGTATGTGGCTTTCACATGAAGGTGTTAGAATTCCTCCACACGAAGGTGTTAGAAGCTAAAATTACAACCGGTGCCAATGCTAGAGATAGAGTGTTCATTCCAAGGATTACTTTCCTTCCCAGTAGCTTGAAAGTTGAAACTTCCATTTGATATGAGGAGAAGGTAATTTCTTGTATGACTAGCATTTGCCATGACAATAAACAAATGATCACAATGCCAAACAATGTCTACTCTTGGCTTATATCTGATGACACAAGTGTTTAGTCATGGACAATGAGTGGACAATTATATGTGGCTTTCTCGTATGCTCGATCATCAAGTTATGTTAAGGCATTTCTTCAAGATGATGCATGTGAGACCAATGCAGATAATGGAGAAATGGATTCTACCACCAAAATTGTATACAGGGAAGTTTTGCAATTGGCAACAACAATAAGCTAGAGTATGGTATCCTTCTTTCAAACCCTCTTGAGACTTTCTCTAGTGACAAAATTGCATTCATATTGACTTTATCATATTATAAAGTGCATAGTATATTCTCTAAATATTATGGTTTGGTGATTACAATGGTTTTCTCCTTTGTTTATAATTTAACACTGCTATATCTTTATTGCAATATAATAGGATGGATGATTCATTCGCATTCACCACCGACTCAATGGTGGCTAATATGAGAGGTACATATTTGTTTAATAGCTAAATGCTAACTTGATCTATTTCATAATATATTTATTGACATTTATAAATATATAACTCCTAGGTATTGGTCAGCTCAAGTGTCACGTCATCTACTGATCGACTTGCTGGAGATGGAATCGTACCTTGGGTGACTAAACTGTCTGTTTTGTCACTTTATTTTATTTAGAATAAGTGAGACTTATTTCAACTATGTATTAGTGCATAAGATTGATATTATGTTTTCTTATAGATTCCTTTCCATTCAAGTTTTTTTATGATACTCTAAGTTGAAGACTATGTCTTTGGGGGATACATGCACCAAGGATATTATCGTATTATTCCTCGAAGAATTGTAGGGCCCAATGGACCACGAAGAATCTTCGTGGCCTTCTTGGACTACAAAGAGCATGTTGGATGGAATGCATTTTTTTCGAGGCCAAAATGGAAATTACATATACAAATTCTTGGATCTTTTCCATGTTCCTACACAACAAGACAAAGCACCTACAGACGCGCACACAGACGCATTTACTGAACTTAAAAAAAAACTTACGGGTGCATCTATTTGCATGTCTATTTACATGTCTAGAGACCCGCGTCTAACGGTGCATCTATATAGCAGATAGACGCATGTATAGACACACATATAGATGTGTAAATAGATGCTCTGCTAGAAAATTTAAAAAACAGACAGATGCATCATTAAACGCATGTATAGACGCATTTATAAACGGTCTTATAGATGCTTTTATAGACACGCAAATAGACACTCCTCGAACAGACAGACGCGTATATAGACACGTTTATAGACACACTGATAGACGCGCTACATAATATTTTTTAAATTTACAGAATGCTGTGTATGTTGTGTATGCTATGTAGTTACAGGAATCCCATTTCCACATTGTGTAATTTAATTCTTATAGCCAACCGCATTTTAATCAGCACTCTTGCAAGCACGTCTATAGCCGACAACTACAATTCCAAATAAAACATTACAACTCCAAAATGTTTAGTTCACAAGGCATTAATTGATAGAACGTTGCACAAGAAAATTGAAAGCTCAAAAAGTGCTTGTATGTACATATAGCACAAAGCTAAGCCACGTCATGTGGCTTCAAGTACAAAAAATAAGAGGAATGTATATACAAGAGGTAGAAGCCAAGGCAGTGGCTTAAGGTACAAAAAACAGTAGCTAACACTACTTCTACGACTAATCTAAGTTCTCCACGTCCTCGCTCCCTTCTATGCTCCTTTCTGTGCTGCCTTCTGTGCTCCCTTCTCCGCCTCCTTCGTCATCTTCTTCCTCGTCTTCTTGTGCAGGGGCCTGTAAACAAGGGACAACATATATCAATGTATGAAAAATCAAATCTTTACTTATAATATTGACATTATTTAATTACTTTCAAATACCTCGGGGGGCGCTCTAGTAGCCCAGATATACTGCTCCTCAATAATCAACCCGTCATGATAGAAGTGCTTCCATGTATCTCCTCTGCGATGGTAGCGGTGGTAGGCTATCTCAATAGGAGTAGGGTATCTGCCCACGATATCAAGCTGCAAGACAACACAATTTGCGGAGGGGTTAGTACAAAGAAACAACCTCCTAATAAACTACATATACAATATAATTTGAGATCAATACTTACAAATTGGGCCTCCCATGATTCAACACCCCCTGCTCCAAAATGCATGCTTCCATATTGCTCCATTTGGATCCTTGGTGCCTCCATGTGCTGCAGACTGGGTTCCTCCCTTGCTGACTTCATTGCTTTCTTCCACTTACGCTTGTGAGCGGTGTGGGGCAGGCCCCTTGGTGGTTGACCTCCCTCGAGCCTGGCAAGCTCCGCTAGTGCCTGCCTCTTAAAGCGAAGATCTTTTATTGCCAAGTATCATAACAATCTTTGACTTGGCCCATTTATCTGTGAATTGAAGATTGGGGGGTTAGGATACCTAGAGCGAACAACAGCAAGGGTGTCATCAGCCAACCTCTTTGGATGGTCTTTGTAGTGGATAAAGCAATCTCTATAATTGTTAGCAATTACAGAGTGCATGAAGGCCATGATGTCCTTCCCCCGTGCATCCATCAAGATGCCTCTTGTCTAAGTGATGCCATAGAAGATCGTACCATCACTCAGAGGCACATCTAAATCATCTGAATCATCGTCGTCCCCACCACAACCCCTCCCAAAGCACTATGCCATGCATCCCCCACCGCTCTCCCTGTTACTACGCCTGCTACCATGTCATGTCGAGCTAGTACGCTGGCCACTCGTAGGTGGAGACTGCACGGGACTACATGGACCACTCGTAGCTGGAGAACCGAGTCTCGACTGCACAAGAGTATGCTGACGGCTCTGCGAGATAGAAGGACTCCTGATGGCATGGGGGAAGGGGCATAAGACAGCATGGGGAAAGGGGCATAAGACAGCATGGGGGAAGGGGCTCGGCTGTGTAGCCGGCTAGGCTGTGCTGACTCTGCTGGGGTAATCTCAACTGGTGTAGGGTTGGGGTGGTTTGGAGTCTGTAGTGCCGACTCCTAGGGGGTGTTTAGAGTACCCTTCATGTAGCCGTATAACTCCCTAGGGCTGGTAGGGTGCCCTAAAAGGTTATATAACTCCGTAAAAATGGTCTCCCGGAGATCAGGTGAGCCTGAAGAGCTTCCTAGCCACATGATGAACTGGAAAAAAGAAAAAAAGAAGATTACTGATGAGCTGAGAAGAGAAAAAGAAGAGAAAAAGAGAGAGAAAAATTACCACAAAAAGAGAGGGATAAAAGAGAGGCAAATATAGAAAAAGAGAGAAGAAAAGAGAGGCAAATCCTTTTCTTGTAAGTGGAAGTGGAAAGGGAAAGGGAAAGGGAAGAGGAAAGAGAAAGGAAAGGAAAGGAAAGGAAAGGGAAGAGAAGATAAGGGAAGGGAAGGAAAGGGTCTAAAACTGTCGGAGCGCATCTATAGACACGTCTGAGAAGCGCATCTATTTTCGTGTATAACAGCGCGTCTATAGATGTAGTTGTTTATGTCTGAAAACAGACTAGACGCATCTTTAGACGTGCCTGTAGATGTGGTTTTAGACATGCTCTGAGACGTGTCTATAGATGTGCTCTGATAGACGGACTATTCTAAAAAGTGGAAAAGGACATGCGCCCGACACAAAAGCGTAACATTGATACCAAAATCATTCCTTTCTTGGATACAACAAAGGACGAATGCAAAGAGAGCAACTTGCAAAGAAGATCAACCGTAAAGAGACTTACTTTGGATAGAGGTATGGAAGCTTCTTGTCCTTCTTCAAAGTTGCTTCTCTTCCTTGTTCACCCTCTTCTCCTGTAAGCGTGAAAGTAAGTGTGGGTGCCTTCCTCTTAAGCGTAAGCCTAGAAGTAAGTGTGGGTGCCTTCCTCTTAAGTGTCAAACTGTGGATATGTTAATAGCAAAGCAAGCAAGCCACACGAAGCTTATGTGAAGAAAAGCAAAGCAAGCGCACTAAAAGTATATTTGAAAACCGTGTCTATAAGCGTGTCTAATGGCACGTTTATACATGCATCTAAATACGTGTGTAATGTGCATCTAAATACATAGAGCAGACATGGTTTTAGATGCGCCTATAGACGCACACCATAGAACAGACAGACGTGGTTTTAGACACGCCACAGAGTTTTAAAATTAAATATTTGAAGAAAAGCAAATTTTTTGGGTTGTTTGTTTGTAGGATGTCTTCATCTTCAACAAGTAGCTCCAGTGAGGATGAATCCCTCCGTATCCACCATCGTGAATGGGATGCGACCGTAAACATGGTAAGTTTTAAAGAGTTAAGGTTGATTGAGATACCTATGGCTATTCATATGTTTGAGATATGATCCCGTTTTAATTTGATACAGGATGCAGTGCCACACCCACATATGTTGCCCTATGCTCGCCGTGAGGAGGCAAAGCATCGGCGATATGAGGTGGGATCTTCAGGAGGGACCGTTACAGATGCATGGAGTGATGGTGATAGTAGCCCTCTGCCATTACCTCATGAAGCCGTGGAGGAGGAGGTATTTGATGATATGGTGCGGGATTTATATGTCCATCAATCCGAAGGGAGGGATGATATCATGGAGCAGGACTATCTTTTTACCGCAGCATCAACTCCACTGTTTGAGGGGTGCACATTCTCTATTCTACGTGCCTCCCTTGAGTTACTAAACTTGCAAACCATCTATGGATGGAGCAGTGCAAGTTTAAATGCATTACTCAAGTAAGCTTTAAAGTCTATTTTGCAAACATGGTGAATTATGCTAGTGGGTCAATTACTCGAATGTTTTTCCTCATTTATCGTTTTCACGTGCAGGCTATTGTGTAAAATGCTTCCAAGGGAGAATAAATTACCGACCTCAAGAGATATGGCAAGGCAACATGTGACCTCTCTTGGAGGATTAGATTACAAGCGCATCCATGCATGCGTCAATGATTGCGTTTTGTTTCGTGGACTACATAAGGATGCAAGAGAGTGCCCTACTTGTGGAGAGGCAAGATATAGAACAGATCTCAAAACTTTGGATGTGCCTCGTAAGGTTCTGCGACATTTTTCCATAATCCCTCGCATCCAACATATGTTCAAGTGCAAATCCATTGCAGAGCTCATGTCATAGCATTCCTCCCATCGATCAACCGATGGCATGTGGAGAACTCCCGCAGACTCTCCTACGTGGAAGCATATTGAAGACACATGGCCAAGGTTCAAGGAAGAACCTAGGAGCTTGAGACTTGGATTGGGTATGGACGGTGTGAACCCATTTGGTCTTAAAAGCACCTCTTATAGTGTATGGCCAATGATATTGGTGAATTATAATCTTCCACCCTCTATGGCTATTAAGAAAGGACATGTTATGTTGTCCCTTCTAATTTCAGGGAAACATAAAGTCAAAAATCCTGATGTTTATTTGGAGCCTTTGATTGATGAGCTAGAGATACTTTGGCGAGGTATCAAGATGCATGATGTGAGCAGGCCTCCCTCATCACGAGACTTCAACTGCAAAGCAGTCGATGTCGACGATGCATGATTTCCCAGGCTATGGCGAGTGTTCATGTAAGCATTGCACTTTTAAGTATGAGTAGGCAACCGATGTGGCACCTTGAACCCACCTTCAACTCTTAATTGCATCTATTGTTCAGGTCTCACTACATTGGGTTACCATGCATGTCCTATTTGTGGTCCTTCGCTAGTTGCCTCATGGGCAGACACATTGAATAAGGTCATCTATGAGAATCACCATCGATTTCTCGCACCTTATCATCCGAGATATGTTGCCCCTTGGAATGAAATCCTGGACCCTCACTGCGGGAGATTGGATGAAAATTTGGGATGTTCCACGACTCCTCCACCACTTGGCATGAGTCGGTAAGGGTTTGTAACTATTGTGTGCTATATTGGTTGGAAATAAAGATTGCCCACTAACACCAGCTTTTGTTTAGATACTCCATCATTTATTATTTACCATATTGGTCCCACCTCAAGATCAATCACTTGCTTGATCCCATGCATATCTTCAAGAATGTGGCATCTACCATTGGGAGCATTTAAATGGGACACGAGCGTAGGCATAAGGGAGGATCTACATACCACAGGGAGGATGCGTGAAGCTTGGCCACAAGAGAGACCAAATGGGCGTGTTTTTTTACCTCGTGCACCGTGGAGGTTATCAAAGCTAGAGATGGCGGTGGTGAAGCATGCTATTACTACAATTCGTACTCCCACTGGATGCATGAGGTGTTTGAAGGGAGCCTTTACAAAGAGCAAGAAAAGAGGTGTAGAGCAATTATATGGCTTGAAATATCATGATTGGCACAAGATGCTCCAAGTAAATATTTTATGTGCATAATGTCTTTTTCCTTTCAAATTTGTGAGTGAATAATTATAAGCAACTAATAAACCACCTCCTCATGGGTTCAGTTCATAGTACCTAGTAGCATTTCTCATAGTGCATCGAAGGATGTGAAAGATTGTATTTACAAGATGGGCGAGCTTGTGAGGTACTTTACATGATATAAAATATGATGCGTATCAATGCTCCATGCAAGGTGTTCATATTGCTAATATGGTGTACTTTTTCATTTCTAGGTATGTGAGCTCAAAGGAAATAGATCCCACCATGCTTGAGAATGCTCGAGTTATGTCAGTGGAGGAGACATTTCCATGTTCTATTCTCACAAGCCAACTACATCTTATAGTGCATTTGGTGGATGAGATTGCTATATGCAGTACTATACATGAACGATGGTTGTTCTTCCTGGAGCGCTTCATGAAGACCTTGAAGGGCTTCGTGAGACAAAATGCAAGACCCGAAGGTAGCATGGCCGAGGGTTGGTTGGTACAAGAGTCCCTTGTATATATTTCTGAGTTTATTGTTGATGTGGATAGCTCTCTCCCACGACTATGGAGAGATGATGAAGACCTAAGGATGACCTCTATTGTGCCTCAAGGGAAAGGACACAACAAAGTAATAGACACGCAGTTGCTTAATAATATCAACCTCTATTGCGTGCTTAATAGTGATGTGATGAAAAGATGGGTGACAAGATACGAGGATGCAAAGGCAAGAAGACAAGAAGAAAGGGCCCTCTTTTGTACACACCATGGATCTCATGTGCCATACCCTTAGTATCTAAGAGCACTTCCAAAGGATATTCATGTGGATTGGCTACTTGATGAAATGGAGAAAGCAGAGAAAGATGAGGGGATGCATATCACAATGGAAGAATGGGAGTATGCTAGGGGATGCATGAGCAAGGTTGGTATATAGAATGTTATGCATAAGTTAGGAGCTTTCAATCATTTAGATTGCTTAATAAATTGATTTTTTCTTGGTGTAGTGCACTATGTTCAATGCTATATGGTGTGAGGGCATGCATTTTCAAACACAACAGATTGATGATAAGAGAAACACACAAGATTGTGACGTCATTGCTAGCTTTGAGGGAGCCAATGGAGCCATGGATGATTATTGTGGCATAATCCAAAATATTATTAAGCTTGACTTTCGACGCTTCTTTGTGTATGCTTTGGATGTAAAGTGGTTTAAGGACGTGGTGGAAAGAGGCCCTAATGCAACAATCAAATGCCATGCAAGTGGCTAAAACTATTTTACATATTGTCTCATTCTCCTCACCTCACTTAATTCTTGTATATGTGGGCTTGCAAAAAAGCATTGATGTTTTTGTTAAAATTATGTGCTTTGATAATCATGGGCAATGTTTGGAAAGCAGTGATGTACACCAAAATCTCACATTCTGTATTCTCTGTTTAGCGTCTAAATATACATCTAAATATGCATCTAATTCTCAATGTAGACACGCTAATAGATGCGCTAATACACACGTAAATAGATGCACTGATAAACACAATGTTAGAGCTCGCATTTTCTCAGTGTAGACGCGCTAATAGACATGTTAATACACATGCAAATAGACGCGCTATTAGACGTGCCCGTAATTTCTCTATTCAAGCAACGCCTATAGACGCGCCCACTATTTTGCACGTCTATAGTTGCTTTGTGTTGTTGTGTTGCGCATAAGTATTCTACCTTATGAGTTGCAAAAGTCTTTTGGTTTAACAATTGTAATTCTTTAATTGATTTACTTGCCTTGTGTAGGTACAATATGGATTTCTGAGACTCAAAAGTACAACCGTGAACGATAACAGCGTGGGATTGAAATAAATAGACGGAGGCTTTTTTTATTAGTGCAATCCTATGGGTGCACCTTATATATGGCTCTGTTCCTTTGTTTACCTATTCATATCTGTGACCTACTTTTGGGAGACATATGCACTTAAGATTTTGTGGTGTGGTTCCCCAAGGAGTTCCTAGGATCATTAGACCATTGATTAGTGTAGTTCATTTTTTTGTCCTATGGGTGCATCTTATATATGGCTCTCTCTATCTCTCTCTCTGTCTCTATCTATCATTGTGTATGTGTGTGTGGTTTTTTTTTCTTCACCTTCTCCTCAACACCTAGATAAAAAATTCATGTCATAAACAATTCCCATTAATTGAAATACTAATTGCATACATATGTGGAAAGACACCTTAATTTGAAATTCCTTTTATTGCGTTAATTACAATCTTGAGACCCAGCAGAGCGGGTCTCTAACCCGTTGCAAATGGGTCAGGCTACTCGTATATATGAAAACAATGCAAGTTTAATGCTAAGGTGGCACATGGGAGTTCCGTTCCTTAGTAAATATTTCTTTCCTATTTTGTGAGGAATATGCCCGGCGGCGTTTAAGATTTTATGACCCTTGTAACTGCATTGCCTCCTCGACCTCTGAACTAGCTCAGAGTCTTGTGTGAGCTCAAATCTTTTCGCATTAGCTCAAAGTCTACGGTGACCTAGAATCTTTTCATGAAACTCTGCATGTGCCACTTGTTCTTCTTTATATTAGTCAATCAATAAAATCTAGCCTTATTGTGACTCTTGAGCTCACGAAAGCATCTAGACAAGCTCTTTAACTCCATGGTTGCTTGGCTGTTCCGTCGACCGGTGTGGTCTTGACACATACAACGTTTTACAGATGCTTAAATCCACCTTGTCGTAGTTACAAAAATACTTTTGATAATACACGCACTCATATGCTTGGAAAATCAGCACGTTAAAGTCCATCCCCGGTATAAGAAGGAAAACGTCTTGGGTGATTAATCAAAGGAAAGAGTTATGGAATGAGAGCGTGGAAAACCCATTAAAGTCCACCACGTCATAAGAAGGAAAACGTCTTGTAAGAAGGAAAACGCTTTGAGAGAAACTCTTCTCCGATTTCCCCTTGAGAGCAGTAGGGTCTCATATGATGCAGGGACTAATCTATGCTTGGAAATGCTGCATCTCCAAGTTGACTTGGAAGGGGCTGGGTGGACTCAAGGGGGATGCCAGCCTTAGCGAGTCAATCTGGTGGAGAAATGCAATCCAATTCGAGGGCCAATCTGTTGCTAGGAAGGACGTGGCAAAGGCGAGATCTATATGCAAGAAAGGGCTGAAATATTGGTCCCAAATTTGGTGTCCCTCGAAGGGAGATTGGAAACCCATTCGGGATATTAGCTGTGATTACTCCCTGTCCGTCCAAGAAACTGCCTTTCTGTGACAGGATTCTACGGGGGCTGCCAGAGGATTGGCCTACGAACTGCATCAATCAGCCTAGTCATAGGAGCTCACAATGGTTGCTAGGAAAGACCCGTTTGAAAAAGCTATCTGCAAAAGGAATTTACAGGTTGGTCCTCCTCCCCCCCCGTGTTTGCTGACCTTAATAGGAAATGGGGATTACGGCGTTCCCCAGGCTGGTGGAGGAAAAGACTGAAGGAAATCTAGAAGGAATGTAAGCTGGGTAAGTTGGAGTTTCCTAGCATGGAAGATTCTACATCAATGGCTACCTGTAAGGGCTCGCTTGGCAAAAAGATTCGTAACAAATCCATTATGCCCTTGCTGTAACAAGGAAGTGGAAAACATGACGCATCTCTTCTGGTAGTGTGTGGTCGCTCGGAATCTGTGGAATAAAATCGAAGGGGCGGTGAGAAGAAGTGGACTAATGAGTAGCTTGGACATACATGTACTTCGATATATATGAAAATTCAAACAAATAAAAGTGCTACGAGCTGCACATAGCTTCAGTATATACAGCTAAGAACACATGCACGCATCTTATGGTTTACTTTAAAACTCCTCCCAAGGAATAGCATTAACGGAACAGTTTATTATCTGGAGTAGCCTCTGGAGTCGGTGACTTGCGGAAGCAGCTTGTCATGCGTTAGTTGCTGAGAACACGACATTCCGTCCGTCACCAGTATCTGACACGGTCCCAGGAGATTGCAAAATTGCAACGCACCGGATTACCACACTCAGCAGCATGAGATGAATGAGTGCGTCGCCGTATCCTACAGTGAAACCACTATTGTTGACGACCGTCAAACGGCAAGACCCGGAAGTTCGCTCAAGCACTTGCCCATCTTCTAACACGACGTTACCGCCGGGGAACTGGCCAAGGGCGTTCCCGCAATCGTCTGGGTCAGGACCGCTTGTGCCCTCGTCGCAGTCTGCTAGAGCGGGAGAGACGGCCACACAGCAGGCGAAGGCTGCAAGAACAAGAATTGTCAAGGCTTTCTCCATGGGGACGGCTTCGACGGATGAGGCTCAGAGGCACAATTTGTAGGCACACCAAGCATTCGGAAGCAAACAAGCACTCCCTTCCAAATGATACTTTTGTCAGCATCGCCCCTATACTAACATTTTTGTTAAAAAAGTCTCCCACACAATTTCTTGCCTATGTTGGTTCTCTCTCTCTCTCTCTCATCACGCGCACACGCACACACACACACATAGAGTTTGGAAATCTATTTGCATTTGCAAGCAGTTGCATTATAAGATTCCAACTTTCCAATGATTGGGTGTTGCTAATTAACCATACATTCATCTTCACAATCGTTTATGTTTGGTGGAACCTAAGGCAATGCTCACGAGTACTTGTCCTCACTTGTTTTTTATTTCTTTTAAACGCGAAATCAAATTAAAAGTAAAATCAAAAGAAAAGAAGGACGAAAGCCACAGCTCCATGGAAGCTTCTACAAAGAAAACAATTTCAAAAAGGATCAAAATAAGTTTCAAAAAGGACAAAATCCATAGATCCCTAGAAGTTTCTATTGAGGCTTGTTTCACACAAGCCAGGCTCCCGGCTCCGTGGAAGCTTCTATAAAGAAAAGAGTTTCAAAAAGGACAAAAGCCATAGATTCCTAGAAGCTTCTACTAAGGCTTGTTTCACACCAGAAAAGCAAGTGGCCACCAGGTGTGTGATAAATGTCAAAAAGGTATGACTGGCCCAATCATTGAAGGAGAGAGCCTATGTCATACTGTGTAGGTTCCATCACCAACCAACGCGTCTCGTACAAGCTCTTTTTAACGAACCATGGAATAGTCCAGCTTTTATATGATGCAACGTGGAAAGGTCTTTTATTCGATTGGCGCAAGCCGAATGACGCCTCTTCACGTATCTTTTCAGATGATGGCAGTCGGGTGGTGTGAACCTGACCTAAGGTTTATACTAAATTAGTGCTCAAATTGATGTCAGCATATCCTTGAATCGACAATCAAACACTATGACGTCCCAAACCTCGTGCATTAGTGTATTTTGGAAAGTTGAACTGAGTGCATTAGTGTATTAGAAAATCATGGCATTTCCATATGGAACGTACTGTAGCAATGCAGATCAAACTCCAAAGCCGATATTGTATTTCATTAAGAGGCCCTTTAGCTCCTAGCAACAATCTTCCATAGTGAATGTGAGCCATTGTTGGATGGCTCGCCACCATCCATGAACAACATTACAATCGAAGGCAACATGATACTGAGTTGTCACAAGGAGTAGAATAAGGAAAAGAAAATGAAGAAGAAAAGAAAAGAAGACTAAACAAGATGAAAGAGAGGTGGAGATCCCTATAGCTACAGGAGTAGGTATGAACTTAGTTTCGTGTGGAGGTTGTGATTTAGTTGGTGCTTCTTGTCTAGCCTGTGATTCTCTTGGTATATTTCTACATTTTCACATTTTTGTTTTCACGTTTTTGCATTTTCGCATCTCCATTTTTGCATTTCTGTTTCCACATTTTCGCATTTCCGATTTTTGCATTTTCGCATTTTCATTTTTGCATTCTTACATCTTCGCTTTTTCAACTCCAAGTCCTGATAGGATCGCCTTTGCTTGCATTGGAGTTACAAAAACCCTCTCCTCTAAGTTAAAAACTCAGTATCCTCCACTTGATTCTAGGTATAGTCATAATATCCTTCTCCCAATTTTCAAGCGTCCTCTCGAATTGTTGGGTGCTCCCTAATGGTAGCAATCAGGTCTTGAACACTCACGATCATAAATCTTGTAGATCTAGCTCTGTATATTCTGACAAAGGTGGGTATGAGTTCATGTCAAAAAGGTGGTTCAAGAGTATTATGGAAATACAACACAATCTCCACCCACTTTTTGCCATATTGTGTCGACTAGGTCACCTCTTTACCGGTGTGTGACTATTTCAATAGCATATATCAACCTTTTTGCCATCCTGCCAATCATGATAATATACAAGACAAACTTGGATATTCTATAGTAAGGGAAACACATAGGGTACTTAATATTCATTGTATATATCAACCTTTTTGCCAGCCTACCAATCATGATGATATATAAGACAACATAACTTGGATATTCTATAGCAAGGGCAACACATAGGGTACTTAACATCCATTGTATACTTATTGTATCACTGTGCCATGATAGCCTGTCATTGAATTAGGAAAGGAACATTCATTGGCTTCCAAGTCCACACATAACAAACTCCAACGCGAGCTGCACTGTCTATGAAGAATAATTACTATTTCGTAGCATTGTCAATACATCATAAAAAATGAGTATGCGAAGCTACTTGCTTCTAGAAATATGTCATAAAGACAACTCGCACGACATTGAAATTTATAGATGGCAACCAAGTACAAATATCTATTATGGTCTTTTTGTTATTGATAAGTATTGCCAAATGGAGAGAATCAATTTATGCCATAAAGACAACTCGCACGACATTGAAATTTATAGATGGCAACCAAGTACAAATATCTATTATGGTCTTTTTGTTATTGATAATTATTGCCGAAAGGAGAGAATCAAGCATGCACACTCGACTTTGTACTGATAGAGGTAACTTTGTTATGATGATAGTGCATAAACTAATAAATGAACATTAGCTTCTTAGATTCATGGGTGTCATTGAAGTATGAAGACATGAGGATGTTTGTATCCAACCTTAGAATGGACATCATCACAGTTCTATCATTGTCCTCTTTTCTAGGATTAGAGAGGATTAGAATCTCCTCTATGACAAATGGAAAATACTGAGGTGTTTGTCCAACGACAAACAACACATCGTATGAGCTCCCCATTCCTGCCAATGCATCCATGCTTGCAGAATTCATCTCTTTGATAGTCTCTCTCTTGTCCTTGTTTGTCCTTCTCTCCACCTCCTCATGTCTTACTAAATCCTCATCCCTGGTCTCCTTTACACCATAACCATCACTAGGTTCCCGCTAGCCAAAATTTGAACATTCAAAAGAGATGTAGTAGGTATTGAAGAAGAAAGAATTGTGTCCTTTAATATTGTTAAAAGATATGATTTTGGAGCACTTTTTATGTCCATCACTTCATTGATGCTCTCACCAAGCATCAATAAAGCTTTCTGAAGCTGTGAGTTTACAAACAGGGGTTGCTCCTCCTCCTCTTCCACCTATAAACAAATGATAAGTTCATTAAAGTCATATTTATATACTAATTGACCTTAAATAAAAGGATTTAGAAATTTATGTAAATTATCTTTAAGTAGTATTTATAGCAATATCAAAAACAAAGAAAAGATTATAGTTTCATACCTATACAATTTTTTGTGACCTCTTTGCGTAATGTTGTGATGCATCAATAGCTGGTGAGTCATCATTACTATCCTCTCCATCACTATCTACATCCTTGTTATCCACATTCTCTACATCATCATCCTCCTCACTCCTTATATCCTCATCATGGCACTCATCATCATTATCGGGGCCAAAATTAAGGTTCTTGATGTCATCACCTATCTCCTCATCATTTATGTTAAGTTTCGCTTTATCATTCTCTTCCTCCTCATCATTTACATCAAGAACCCTAAAATCTTTCTCAAATTTTGTGGTCAGACGAGCTTGCATATCATAGTAGTTCATGCAATCTCCTTTCTTCTCAATGATATTTGTGGAGTATCCTTTTCTGAGAAGATCCTTAAAAAAATATCATGTTCGAATCAGGGTGACCTCCCATCCTGGTAGCTGTAAAAATTCCATCATATTCAGTAACAAACCACTAGTTTTGGATGGACTCAAATAATAAAGCAGTTTGTGATGATGGTATTTAGGGGTGGTCTGCTCTTCAAGCATGAGACACAACCACTTCATGCTACCTCTTACATTACTTTGTTGGTCAAGGTGAATAGTATTCATGAGCAGGATGAATGATTCAAAAGTATGTATCTCCAAGCCATATTATACTTTACCTTTTCTCATTGCATACACACCAGTGTATATTTTGAGTTTACAAAAGAACATGTTGGGGAATAATGGGGGGGAGGCCTCTCACCCATGGTTTAGATCCATGATATTCACTCCTAGACAACATTGATCTCATCTACAATCCAAGGGATACCTTCAAATTTGTGGTAGAACCCTCCAAGCTATTAGATCAAGGTGTAGATCCAATGGATACCATCAAAGGATAGAGGGATTTAATCTAAGCCCTTGAAAATGGCAAGGATCTAATGGATGAGAACAAAAAAGAAGGGGGCTCAATTTAATCCATCCATCTACAACTAGATCCAAGGGTAGAGATACAAGGAAAAGGTGCTAGAATCCGGGCCATTGATCTCAAGGAGATCCAAGGGTAGACATGCAAGAAAAAGGTCCTCAAATCTGCACCATTCATTATGTGCATGAATCTCCTCCATTCATCTCAAGGGCTGTTAACATCCAGAGAGTACAACCGCCAAATGCAGGGTAATCAATGAGTAAAGGTGACCAAGCCGAATGATCTACTTCAACAGGACAAGCTCAAGGGAGTTTGATACCCAAATACACCAAGGTCAATGATTACAAGGAATGCACACACAGAAGGAGTATATAGCTCAATCTCAGGGAGTTTGATCCCCAAATACCCTAAGCCTACCCAAAAGTCCAAAGATTCTAGGCTTTTGCATGGTTGATTGAGCACTAAATACCATTTTTGCCTTAGTGTCATGCACATCCGTAAAAAAACACATTGCTAGGTATGTTATCCGATCAAGTACTTATTCAATGCGAATGCCACTTTGCATGTAATTCAATTCCACCTATTTGAAGGTGTGTGCAAAGTATTGTACCCATCGGATATGCTTTGCATTGTGGATCAAGCATAAAACACCATTTTTGCCTTAGTGTAATGCACAACCATAAAAAAACATAGTCCTAGGTGTGTTATTCAAACAAGTACTTATCAGATGGGGGCTCCACTTTGTACGCAAGTATATTTCAACTAGGTTGAGGTGCGTGCAAAGTATTGTGACCATCGGATATGCTTTGCATGGCCGATCACGCATTATACATCATTTTTCCCCTAGTGATATGCACATCCGCAAAAAAACATGTCGTTAGGTGTGTTATCTGACCAAGTACTTATCAGATGGGTGTGCCTCTTTAAGAACATTTCAATACCACCTAGGTTGAGGTGTAGGAAAAGTGTTGTGCCCATCGGATATCCTTTGCATGGTCGGTCGAGCATTAAATACCATTTTTGCCTTAGTGTCATGCACATCCGTAAAAAAATACGCTGCTAGGTATGTTATCCAATGAAGCACTTATGGGATGGGCATGCCACTTTGCATGTAAGTCAACTCCACTTAGTCAAAGGTGTGTGCAAAGTATTGTGCCCATCAGATATGCTTTGCATTGTCGATCAAGCATAAAACACCGTTTTTGCCTTAGTGTCATGCACAACCATAAAAAAACACGGTCCTAGGTGTGTTAATCAAACAAGTACTTATCGGATGGGGGCTCCAGTTTGCATGCAAGTCCGTTTCAACTAGTTTGAGATGCGTGCAAAGTATTGTCACCATCGGATATGCTCTGCATGGTTGATTACGCATTATACAACATTTTTCCGGTAGTGATATGCACATCGGCAAAAAAACACGCCTTTAGGTATGTTGTCTAACCAAGTACTTATCGAATGAGTGTGCCTCATTAGAAAAATTTCAATACCATCTAGGTTAAGGTGTAGGAAAAGTATTGTGCCCATCAGATATGCTTTGCATGGTCGATCGAGCATTAAATACCATTTTTGCCTTAGTGTCATGCACATCCGTAAAAAAACACGCTACTAGTTGTGTTATCCAATCAAGTACTTATGCGATGGGAATGCCACTTTGCATATAAGTCAATTCCACCTATTTGAAGATGTGTGCAAAGTATTGTGCCCATCGAATATGCTTTGCATTGTCGATCAAGCATTAAACGCCATTTTTGCCTTAGTGTCACGCACAACCATATAAAAACACGGTCCTAGGTGTGATATTCAAACAGTACTTATCGGATGGGGGCTCCACTTTGCACGCAAGTCCGTTTCAACTACGTTGAGGTGCATGCAAAGTATTGTCACCATCGGATATGCTTTGCATGGTTGATCACGCATTATACACCGTTTTTTCCCTAGTGATATGCACATCCGCAAAAAACACACCCTTAGGTGTGTTATCTGACCAAGTACTTATCGGATGGGTGTGCCTCTTTGAGAACATTTCAATACCACCTAGGTTAAGGCATAGGAAAATTTTTATGCCCATCGGATATTCTTTGCATGGTCGATCGAGCATTAAATACTATTTTTGCTCTAGTGTCATGCAGATCCGTAAAAAAACACGCTGCTAGGTATGTTATCCGATCAAGCACTTATGGGATGGGCATGCCACTTTGCATGTAAGTCAATTCCACTTAGTTGAAGGCGTGTGCAAAGTATTGTGCCCATCAGATACGCTTTGCATTGTCGATCAAGCATAAAACACCGTTTTTTCCTTAGTGTCAAGCACATTTGTAAAAAACACGGTCCTAGGTGTGTTATCGGATCAAGTACTTATCTAACCGACACGCCACTTTTCTTGGAACTCAATAACACCTAGGTTGAGGTGGGTGCAAAGTATTGTGCCCATCGGATGTATTTTGCATGGTATATCACGTATTAAACTCTGTTTGTGCCTGAATGTCATGCACAACCATAAAAAAACACGCTTTTAGGTGTGTTATCTGACCAACTGCTTATCAGATGGGTGTACCACTTTGCATGCAATGCAATACCACAATTGTTGAGACTCATGCAAAGTATTGTGCCCATCGGATATGCTTTGCATTGTCGAACAAGCATTAAACACTGTTTTGGCCTTAGTGTCATGCACAACCGTCAAAAAATGCGGTCCTAGATGTGTTATTCGACTAAGTACTTATGGGATGGGCACGCCGCTTTGCATGTAAGTCAATAATACCTAGGTTGAGATGTGTGAAAAGTATTGTGATGATCGGATATGCATTGCATTGTCGATTAAGCATAAAACAATGTTTTTGCCTTAGTGTCATGGACAACAACCAATAAAAAACATGGTCCTAGGTGTGATATTCTAAAAAGTACTTGTCAGATGGGAGAGCCACTTTGAAGAAAGTCAATTTCAACTAGGTTGATGTGCGTGCATAGTATTGTGTCTATCGATTATGCTTTGCATGGGGGATCACACATTATACACCATTTTTCCCCTAGTGTTATGCACATCCATCAAAGAACACACTCTTAGGTGTATTATCATACCAAGTACTTATTGAATGGGCATTCCACTTTGCATGGAACACCATACCACTGCTTTTGAGGCACGTGCAAAGCATTGTGCCCATCGGATATGGTTTACATGGCAGATTGAGTATTAAACACCGTTTTTGCCTTGGTGTCATGTAGAACCGTCAAAAAACACGATCCTAGGTGTATTTTTCAAACAAGTACTTATCAGATGGGGATGCCACTTTGCACACAAGTCAATACTGCCTAGGTTGAGGAATGTGCAAAGTCTTGTGTCCATTGGATATGCTTTCCATAGCCGATCGCACATTATACACCATTTTGTTCCTAGTGTTATGCACAATCGTCATAAAATACGTTTGTAGGTGTGTTATCCGAACAAGTACTTATGGGATGGGTGCACCACTTTGTATGCAAGTCAATACGACCTAGGTTGAGGCGTGTACAAAGTTTTGTGCCCATCGGAGAAATGTAGATGTGATAATATTAGAAAATTCTCGGTATGTGTATATGTGTGTGTGTGTGGCAAACAATTTTGATACAACAAAGTAAACACCTAGTGCACAAATTATGCACTTCATACCTTGAGTATTGTGTCAAAATAAAAGCTGAAATAAGCTTGTTGATGAGGATAAATACGCCCTTGAATAAAAGCACAGTTGTTGTATGACAACAATAGGATCGCTTTGACACTTGTGATTTTGCCCACATGTAAGTTTGCAAATAGTATAAAAAATCATATAATAATATATTAATAGTTTGCAAATGTGTATAGCAAGTGAGTAATGGGAAGTGGAAGTGGGAGTGAGGAGGGAGGAGTGGAATGGGAGAGGGGAAGTAATAGGGGTGTATGATAATAAGTATAAAAAATAGTATAATAATATATTAATAGTTTTCAAATGGCAAGTGAGTAATGGGAAGTGGAAGTGAGAGTGGGGAGGGAAGAATGGAATGGGAGAGGGGGAGATAATAGGGGAGTAGGATAATAAGGGAGTGAAATGAGTGAGGGGAGTTATAGGGGATGAAAAAGAGGAGGGTGAGATGGGGAAATATGGGATTTTGGGAAATGGGAGGAGTATGGGATGTGGTGGAAATGTGGGATGGGAGTGGTGGCAATGGGGGAGGAAGAAGAAATGGATGGGGGGAGGGCCAATGGAAGTTTGGGATGAGGGATGGGGGTCCAATGGGAGAGGAGGAGTAATGGGAGCCAATGGGAGAGGGGAGAAATGAAAAGCCAATAGGAGAGAGGGGAGGAATGGAAAGCCAATAGGAGAGGAGGAGGAAAACCTAATTTTTCTTATATATAGTCTTCCTTCTTCATTCATTCTCCCCTCATTTCATTCATTGAAGCAAGAAACCAAGAAAGCAAGGACGAGCAAGAAAGCAAGGAAGGAAGAGCAAGAAAGCAAGAAAGAGCAAACTTACAAACTTTTTCCAGGTACTTGTAAATTTTTTTGATTAATTCTTTATCTAGATTTTTTTTTAAAAATTTGAAGAGAGAAAGAAAGAAAGAGAGAGAGGAACTAGAGAGAGAGAGAGAAAGTTTAGAGAGAAGGAGAGAAGCGTTGGAGGCCGCGGCCTCCAGGAGGAAGAGGGAAGTGGAGGGGGATGAGAGGGAGGAAAGGAGGGAGGGAGGAGCCAAGGAGGGAGGGAGGAGCCACAGAAGAGGGGAGGGAGGGAGGGAGAGAGGGAGGGAGGAGCCGAGGTAGGGGGAGAGAGGGAGGGAGGTAGGAGGAGGGAGGAAGAGGGAGGGAGGAGCGAGGGACTAGGGGGGGATCCTAGCGGCAGCCGCCAGGGGGAGGGAGGGGAGGGAGGAGGGAGGGGAGGGAGGCGGGAGGGGAGGAAGGGGAGGGAGGAGGGAGAGGAGGGAGGGGGGATCCTGGCGGCCGCCAAGGGGAGGGAGGGGAGGGAGGAGGGAGGGGAGGGAGCAGGGGGCAGCGGGGTAGGGGGTAGCAGGGGCGGCGGGGTAGGGGGAGGCGAGAGGCGAGAGGGGGGGGAGGCGAGAGGTGGGAGGGGGGACGCCTGGAGGCCGTGGCCGCCAGGGGGAGGCGAGTGGGAGGGGGGGAGGCGAGAGGCGAGAGGGGAGGGGGAGGCGAGAGGCGGGAGGGAGGGGGAGGCGGGAGGGAGGGGGAAGCGAGAGGCGGGCGAGAGGCAGGAGGGGGGGAGAGGCGAGCGGGAGGGGGGGAGGCGAGCGACGGGAGGGGGGAGGCAAGCGGGAGAGGGGGAGGCGAGAGATGGGAGGGGGGAGGCGGGAGGGGGGGCATCTTGGCAGCCACGGCCGCCAGGGGGAGGCGAGCGGGAGAGGGGGGGAGGTGAGAGGTGAGAGGGGGGAGGCGGGGGGCATCCTGGCAACTGCTGCCGCTAGGGGGAGGAGAGCAGGAGAGGGAGGGACGAGCGGGAGGGGGGGGAGGAGAGGGGGGGGCATCTTGGCGACCGTGGTCACTAGGGGGAGGGGAGCGGGGGAGGGGGGATGGGAGGGGGGTATCCTGGCGGCCGCGGCCGCTAGCGGGAGACGAGAGAGGGGGGAGGCGAGAGGCGAGAGGGGGGGCATCTTGGCGGCCGCGGCCGCCAGGGTGAGGCGAGAGGGGGGGTCCTGGCGGCCAAGGCCGCCAGGATGAGAGAGAGAGGAGGGACGGGAGGGACGGGAGGGAGGGAGAGGGGGGGTCCTGGCAGCCATGGCCACCAGGGTGAGAGAGAGAGGAGGGAGAGAGAGAGAGGAGGGAGGGGAGGGAGAGAGAGAGCGAGAGTGAGAGAGAGGGGGGGTCCTGGTGGCCGCGGCCGCCAAGGTGAGAGAGAGAGGAGGGAGGGGAGGGAGGGAGAGGGGGGGGGCCGGGCCGCCAGGGTGAGAGAGAGAGGAGGGAGAGAGAGAGGAGGGAGGGGAGGGAGAGAGAGAGCAAGAGAGAGAGAGAGGGGGGGGTCTTGGTGGCAGCGACCGCTAGCATGAGAGAGAGAGGAGGGAGGGGAGGGAGGGAGAGGGGGGGTCCTAGCGGCCGTAGCCACCAGGGTGAGAGAGAGAGGAGGGAGAGAGAGAGGAGGGAGGGGAGGGAGAGACAAAGCGAGACAGAGAGAGTG
>NC_141614.1:42695840-42843340 GCF_047967505.1 Dipteris shenzhenensis
ATCTGTACAATGTTGTCAAACCTTTGACAGAAAAGTTCACCTCTAATGAGGGCTACCAACATACAAAAAAGCCTCTTTCTATAAATAAGAGGAAGCAAAACCAGTATCTTAACTGTACCAAGTTGAAAGGTCTCAAAATATATATCCCAGTTAAGTCCTTGATAGTCCAAGGAGGAGACAGAGATCCATGGTAAACAGAAGAAAACAGCAGGGATTTGATGATATGCCATCTTTCAACCCTAGAGCCTTCAGCAGTAACCTGTGCATATGGAATAAACAAGTAAGGAGCAAGATCCAGTTGGAGTAGACTAATCAGCTCGTTCTTCTTTGACTGGGCAGAGTGGAGGGAGGAGAGCCTGCATGTCCAGCATTGCACTTGAACATCTGCCTGCCTCTTGAGTGTGTTCAGACAATTCTGCTTGTAGTTGAGTAATCTGATCATTGTAATCATGAAATTCCTAATCCAAGAGAAACTTTTCCTAGGGCACAATAGAGAATGTTCAGTTAGTGAGCATCAAGCAATCATACCATTTACTAAAGAGGTGGTTAGCATGCATGAGCTCATCATTGAATTGAAAAGCATTCCTGGAAATCCAAATAAACCATAAAGCATGGGCTCTGATAAGTGACCATTTGGCATAAGGAGTTTTGAGAGTATCTCCCAATAGTATGGCCTTCCAATTTATAGGCTCCCCAATTCTGATTTGCACATGTTTCCATACCTTCCTTGCTCTAGGACATGCAATGAAAATATCTTCTCTGTTTATCCACACAGGATTTGCATGTACCATCCCCCTTGCCAATGGTGAGGCTTCTACTATTAGTAAAGTTAGCCATAGCAGGGTAGACATCTTCTCACGGATTTCTCTATTCCATATCAACTCAAATCTGAGTGCCCATTTTTTAGCATTATCAGAACAATGCCACCTTTTGTTTAACTTAACTACATTCTCCTCTATGCATTTAGAGAGTGTGGGTATAGGTAAGAGAGATGAGCTGCCAACCCACCCAAACTCTCTGGTGTAGCCAAGTACTCTACCTCCCTTCCAAGAAATGTCCTCCTCCCACATATGCAGTCTTCCCATGATCAGATCTTGATCTACATTTTGAAGTCTGAACTATCTCCTTATCTCAAGCCAATTTTTCCATCTAATATTATTCCTGTCCCAAAGATCACCCCAGCAAGAGACTCCCTTCTTTACCAAATGCCAAGCTCTTAAAAATTCATTATCACTCAACTGCTGGCTTGGAAAAAAAGTAGATACCCATATGGAATCTAGAGTCATGTAACTTCCTTTCCCAGTGAGTGTGATGAAACATTTGATCTGTTCAAAGGCTCCCCACAGGGATTTCCACAGTTGGCTCCCTAATGTAGAGCAAGGCTCTGGGTTTCCAATAGCTGCCAAAACAAGGTAGTCCTTCCATCTAGGGGCTCTGAGTGGTCTGACATGCTTAAAGTTCCTAAGCAGAAGGTTAGCCCAGTCCCTACCAGGGTTGGTAATTGCTTTAATTATCCAAGTGGCACCTAGCTTACAGGCAGCCAATTGGATATTTATAACACCCAACCCTCCTTTCCTTGGTCTGGAACAAAAATTCCATTTAACTTTAGCAATCCTTCTTCTGGTGTCATTTCCACCCCATAGGAAGGATCTACATATCCTTATGAATTGTTTTGGATGGGCACCAGCAGGAGAGATAGAAAATAGATATTGGGTAGATACAATGGTTTAGGAGTACCCTCCTCCCTGCCAAGTTTGCCTGCAGCCCCCTGATATTATTCAGCTTCTTTTTTGATTTCTCAAGGAACCAATCCCATCTGTCCTTCATCTTGACATTGAAACCCATAGGTGTAGGATCGCTTGAGAGAGAGAGAGAGTACAGATAGCAAAACGTAGCACAAGCCTTAGCCGTCATGTTAAACTTGGATTAGATAATCAAAAACAAAGGAGTACAAGTACCTAGACCTAGGACTAAGTGTCCTAGGTGTCACATAGAACTAAGTGTCCTATGTGGCCTAAAAGACACTAACACTATAAGTGTCTTTATTTATGCCTACAAGGCACATACCATGGCCTATAGGGCATCACTAGAACTACTAGAGGATGGCCTACAGACCCCCCTCCATGGGAGGGCTGAAGTACTCTGGAAACGTCTCAGAATTCCTGGTATTTTCTGGTCATGGTGGCACATGTTCATCCAAAAGGATATAGCCACCTAAGGGATGTCAGATCATCTAACAAAGGGAACCAAGTGTAAAGCCTGTCAAAAGACTTCGAACTTGGGACGAGGAAGTGACTTTGTAAACATATCTACTATGTTGTCCTCTGTGGGAAGATAGGACAACTCTATGTCTCCTGCTGACAACCGCTCCCAAACATAATGATAGTGAACTTCAATATGCTTGGTAGGCGCATGAAACACTGGGTTACGCGTAATGGCCAAAGCACTCTGGCTATCAGTGTAGAAAATAGTGGAGGATGTCTGGCGAATACCAAGATCTGTAAGTAACTGTCGAAGCCAAACACACTCTACTGTAGCGGTGAAAGCTGCCCTGTACTCAGCCTCACAGCTAGACGTGGCAACTGTTGGTTGCTTCTTGCTAAGCCAAGAGATACATGAATTGCCAACCAAAAAACAATTGCCAGTATGTGACACTCTGGTGTCGGAACATCCTACCCAATCACTATCCGTGTAAGCATGCATGGTAAGTGAACCCTGATCACCGTAGAAGAGGGCTAAATCCTGAGTGTCTTGAGATATCTGAAGACTCTCTTCACTGCCTGCCAATGCTGTGAACTGGGCATGTGCATGAATCTGCTGAGCTGAGATACTGCATACTGCAAGTCAGGTCTGGTGTGACATAAATAAATAAGGCATCTAACAGCTTGCTGATACAGAGTGATATCACATGGTGGACTCCCATCATGAGTTGAGAATTTGAAGCCACGGTCCACTGGAGTAGAGATTGGCTTGCAATCCTCAAACTGAAAACGATCAAGGAGCTGTCCAATATACTTGGACTGAGACATCATGATACCCCCCTCAACATGAGCAAACTGAATGCCCAAATAATAATGGAGCCGTCCCATGTCTGACATGTCAAAAATCTGCTGCAAATCAGCCTTGAAAGCTGCAATTTGCTGAGTATCTGGGCCCGTGATGAGCATATCATCCACATATAAAATCAGCACTAAAAAATCAGATCCACTCCCACGGACATAAAGAGTGGGTTCTGTGGGGACTAGTCTGAAAACCAAGGGATAGTAAGTGTGCATGAATTTTGGCATACCATGCCTTGGGTGCCTGCTTCAAACCATAAAGGGCTTTTCTAAGTCGGCATACCTTATTTTCAGAATTAACAACCTCAAAGCCAGAGGTTGTGTGACATAGACTTCTTCCTGCAGATCCCCATGAAGAAAAGCAGTTTTGATGTCAAGCTGGTGCACTTGCCAATGGTGATGGGCTGCAATGGCAATGACACATCTAATGCTAGTAATCTTGGATGTAGGAGCAAATGTCTCCTCAAAGTCAATGCCTTGTTGTTGGGCATACCCTTTTGCAACAAGACGGGCTTTGTATCGATCTATACTACCATCAGATTTGCTTTTTTTAATTTGTAGACCCACCGCGTTCCAATGGCATGCTTGCCATGAGGGAGATCTACTAATTTCCATGTGTCATTTTTGGCAATAGATTGTAACTCAGCTCTCATTGCATCCATCCACTCTTTGCTGTCAAAAGCATCTTTATGGCACAGAGGCTCTTCATTGCAAGCTGTAGCAAGGAGTGCAAACTCAAGAAACTGACCATGCTGTCTATTCCCTGATCTTGTCCAGGCAGCAAAAGGCTGATCTTGTTTACTGTCCCTCAATGTATCAAGAAGCCATTTGGGAACTTGCCTGTCTATTGACAGCTCTTTCTTCAATGACTACATCATGAATAGTGGGATCATTTTGTGCTGGAAGAGAAACCTGCAAATCAGCACGAGGTTATGGCTGATTATTGCTTAGTGGAGGGCCTGCAGGAGGCTCATGTTGCTGGTCAAAATCCTCTTCTGATGATGGCAAAGATAACCAAGATTCAAAGGCATCAAACATGTCAACATCTGGCTTTGCTTTGCAGTCCACAAGAGGAGAAGCCGAATGTTCAGCAAAGATTACATCTCTACTGACAATAATCTTCCCAGTATTTGGTTGATATAACCAATACCCTCTGCTCTCCTGGCTGTAACTAATAAATATGCATTTGATTGCCTTGTCATCAAGCTTATGTCTTAGCTGAGATGGTACATGAACATATGCAAGAGACCCAAAAACTCTCATGTGTGAAAGTGAAGGCTTCTTGCCTTTCCATGTTTCATAAGGTGTAACAATCTTCAATGCCCGTGTAGGTGATCTATTCAGCACATAGTTGGCACACATTACTGCATCAAGCCAAAATTTATTGGGCAAAGACTTGGCCTTAAGCATACATCTGGCCATCTCCATTGTGGACCTGTTTTTCCTTTCAGAAATAGGATTCTGCTGAGGAGTTAAGGAGTAGTGCATGAGTGAATAATGGCCCGTGAAGACAGAAATGCATCAAACTCCTTTGACATATACTCTCCCCCCCTATCTGTGTTGAGGGTGACAAGCTTGCATCCTGATTCATTCTCAACCATGTTCAGCCATCTCTGAAAGCATAAGAAAACTTCATATTTGGCTTTTAAAGGATATACCCAGCAATATCTTGTGAAATCATCAATGAGAGTCATGAAATACATATACCCCCCAATGGCATTTGTCCTCATTGGGCCACACACATCACTGTGTACTAGCTGCAATTTCCTTTGTGAGAGTTTTGGACAATTCTTTTGAAAAGGAAACCGATGCATCTTACCCAAAAGACAACCCTCACACACATGTTTGGAAAATGTGTGAGTTTGAGGTACATCATTTGCCATCTGCTGTGAATGTAGCTTTGCAAGAGCTCTATAATTGAGATGATCCATTCTCTCATGCCAAAGATGAGTTTCAGCAAGCTATGAATCTAAAATTGCAAATGCTTCAATAGAAAGTGCGGTTGAGTGAGGATCAAGGTGATAAAGCCCCTTTTGCAAAGTGCCAGTGAGAACTATGGCATTGTCATCACGAAGATCATAAACTAGGCATCTGTAGCCATAAAAAATAACTCTGAAACCTGGAGTGGCAATTGCTGAAATTGAAATCAAGTTGACTTCAATTCCAGGCACAAAAAGAACATTTGTAAGAGTAACAGGATGGCTTGAAATGGATGTGAGCTGCACATCTCCAATTCCTTTAACAGCATATGAAGCATTATTAGCACATGTGACACTCCCCCCTCAAGGTGCATCAACTAAAGAATGAAACAATTGTCTGCAAGATGTGACATGCTTGGAAGCACCACTATCAAAGTACCAGGTTTGAGCATCATTAGCAGTAAAGAATGCATCAGCTTTGGAGGGATCAAATGAGCAATGGACAGCCCATGCCCAATCATCCTGAAGAGCATGTGCATGTGAAGCATCTTCTGGCTCATGGAATTCAATAGCATGTGAGGCATTAACTGTCAATCCTACTTTCTTTTTCTCCGAAGCAATGCGCTTCCTGCATTCTGAAATGTCATGTCCACGCTTGCGACAATGGTTGCATCTTTTCTTCTTTGACTTATCTGCTGTATTTTTAGATGCATGGGAGGAATTGCAGCTGCTATGCGCAGATTTTGGCTAGTTGCCCATAGGCTTGGAAGCCTTGCCTCTTCCTGTTTGTTGTGAAGCAAATGCATGATCAGGAATAATGGCTTGTCTATTAGCTCTACTTTGCTCTTCCTGCAAAAGCGAAGTCACTAGCTGATCAAAAGAATAGTGGTCTGGATTACCCATGGCCACTAATCGAAGGGTTGTAGCAAACCCTTGAATAGTATCTGGCAGTCCATTCAATGTCGTACTAACAAGCTGTGAATTTGGCACCACCTCATCAATGTTGGCAAGCTGTTTCATGAGGTCCTTGACCTTTGTCAGGTATGCATCCATAGACTCACCTTCATTCATACTGACTTCCTGTAATTGCCTTCTCAAATATGCAACACGAGCTTCATTGCAAATACGATAGAGAGAAGCCAATTTATCCCAAGCATCCTTTGTTGTCCTGCAAGACCGGATGTGTGGAATAATGATTCTCTTGCATCATAAAGCAATGCATGCATCTCTTGCATCCCATCTTGACTGTTCTTGAGTTGGAAGAGCAGCATCAGGAGTGCTAGAGGAAGAGGCATCAGGAGTAGTACCCCCTGCACAAGGATCAGCAGTAGAGGCAACCACTGTACCATTGGCTGGCCTCAGATCAGCCCCAGAAACAATATTCCACAAATGCTTTGCAACAAGAATATGTTTCATGAAATAAGACCACATCGGATAGTTGGTGCCATCCAACTTATCATCTTCACGAAGAACTCCAAATAAATCTTGATTGTTTCCAGCCATAGCAAATGTGATACCTGAAAAAGACCTGAAAACCCAAAAGCCTCAAGGCTATCACTGCAAAAAGCTGGCTGTCCAAAAATGACAGCAAATATCTGCAAATTTCCGACCCAAATCAAAGGGCAAATGCAGATCTGACCCAAATGTGACTGTAGCAGGCAATGTTCACTGCAAAAACAGCAAATCTAGCAATTTATTGAGGGCAAATAGGCCAAAAAAAAGGCAAATGCAGAAAGCCCCAAATTTTGCCGAAATTTTTGCAAATGTGACCCAATGTATGCAAATCTGACTCAATGTCCTGCAAAAGTGACTCAATGTCCTGCAATCTGACCCAATGTACTGCAAACAACAAGAGATTGCAGACCAAATCCCAAAGCCCCAATGTTCTTGCAGGAATTTACAACCAAGGAAGCTGAAATGAACTGAAAGCCCCAAAAAATACCTATGTCCAGAATGTAACCTTGCACGTGCAACCACCTGTACGGGGACCTTGAAAGATGTACTAGCTGTACGGACAGCTCAAGTACATTGTACATTAACTGTACGGATCAAGTACAGATCAAGTGCACCGTACGATGTACGGTTGAAGTACGGAGCTAGTACAAGTGCAATGGTACGCTGGTACGAAAACTGTACGGAACAATACATTCCCACATGCATGTACGGCTTGCAGTACGGACAAGTATGCAGGGCAAGTACGGAGTTGTACACCTGCTCATGTACAGAGCTGTATTGCATTAAGTACGATGGTAGGTACGAATCTGTACGAATGCAGGTGCGATACCAGTACGGAAACGTACTGATGAGTACTACGATGCAGGTTCACCTCTGTACGGCTGCTCAGGTACGTTGTACGAAACTCAAATAGGATGTATGGCGCAAGTACGTACGGACTGTACGAAACCTTCCGTACGCTTGTACGAAAGATGTACGGCGCAGTACAGGCATGTGTGAAAGTACGTACGAAAGGTGATGCAGGGAGTCCGGGGACAGGAAGACGAGTCAAAACCAACTCTGATACCACTGTAGGATCGCTTGAGAGAGAGAGAGAGAGAGTACAGATAGCAAAACGTAGCACAAGCCTTAGCCGTCACGTTAAACTTGGATTAGATAATCAAAAACAAAGGAGTACAAGTACCTAGACCTAGGACTAAGTGTCCTAGGTGTCACATAGGACTAAGTGTCCTATGTGGCCTAAAAGACACTAACACTATAAGTGTCTTTATTTATGCCTACAAGGCACATACCATGGCCTATAGGGCATCACTAGAACCACCAGAGGATGGCCTAAAATAGGGATACCTAGCAGCCTAAATATTTGTCCATGTGGTATCTTTTTGCATCCCAACTGATCTAACAAGTTTAAGTTGTCCCCTGTTAAAACAGCATACCATGTTTTGGTATGATTTATCTTTGATCCAGATGCTCTGCAAAAAATGACCATGCACTCCATTGCTCTTTGGATGTCCACATCTGTGTTTCTGATTGTGAGGGTGGTGTCATCTGCAAATTGCTGATTGACCAACTGGTTTCCTGAGGGGAGTTCTATGCCATTGATTTCACCTGCATCCACTTGTTCTTTAATAAGCCACCCCAAGGCATCAACAGCAATTGCAAATAAGAGAGGGGCAAGAGGGCATCCTTTTCTTATGGATCTTTTTAACATAAAAATCTGAGCCATTAACACAAACCTTAATAGAATCATTGGAAAGTAGCAAGGCTACATAGGAGATGAAGTTCTTCCCCAAACCCAAGCTTTTGAGAGACTACGGAAGAAAGTCCCACTTGAGTCTATTATAGGCCTTATCAAAATCTATTTCATAAGACATATCTCCTGCTTGGTTTCCTCAGCATGTGTGGACCCTTCCGAGAGATTGATAATTGCCTCCAACAAGTAACTATTCTTGATAAAGCCTTTTTGTTCTTCGAAGATCCACTTGTCCATTTTGTGCCCGAGTCTCAAAGCCATTGCTTTAGCATATATCTTGTAAGAGCAGTTCAGCATAGTTAGGGGTCTCCAGTTTTTTAGCACTGTTCTGTCCCCTTCCTTTGGAAAAAGTTTAATGACACCCCCATTTAAATGCTCTGGGAGCAGTCCCATTTGGATACTCTCATTCCAGACATCCAGTAGAGAAGGGCCAAGAGTGTCCCAAAAGACTTTGTAAGCTTCAGCTAGAAGTCCATCCTCTCCAGGGGTTTTTTCATCAACCATTGCAAAAACAGCCTCTTTGAGCTCTTTAAGGGATAACCCTTCTTCCAATTGATTTCTATCTAAATTAGAAACAGAGGGTTGTCTGGCTGCATGACACTTCAGTCTTGCCTCTAAAATATTATGGTCTGTTAAATCCACTGTGCTTAATAGGTTTCTAAAATGGCTGACTATTATCTCTATGCTTTCTGTTTCTGAATGGGCCAAATCTCCATCTTCTTTTTATAGCAAAGGTACTTCCTCCTGTTTCCTCTTTTTTCTGATCCTCCTGAAGTTTTCTTTGGTTGGCCTGTCTATCTTACCTGCCCACCACTCTCTGAAGTAGATGTTGGCATTGTGAAGTTTGATCTATTCTTGTATTCTGGCTTCCTTTCTTTTGAGCAGTAACTGTTGTTGAGCATTGGTGTCATTGCTTCTAGCTTTTTGTTCTAAATCCTAAATGTCTTTTCTTAAGTTTATCCATCCTTTTGGCTCTAATAGCTGCTCTGTTCTTTCTGGCTTCCTTAAGTATTGATTGTACCTTTTCAATAGCATCCTTCCATCCCTATACCTTAAAATCAATTGCTGCAAAAGAGGAGCACCAACCCTCTATTATTTGTCTTTGTATTGTCTGCAGTTTGAAGAGGAAGTTTGAAGAGGAAAGGGTCAGCCTTAAACCAAGAGTTACCTTTCTGACCAATACCCAAGTCTATAGAAGCTAACACTGGTTTATGATCAGAAAGAGTGAGAGAGGAAAAGGTGACTTGCTTAAAATCTAGAGCTTGATCAATCAGTGATTGAGCCAAGTAAACTCTATCTAGTCTGGCTTCTCTTCTTAAGTCCCCTACCTGTCTAATGCTCCAAGTGAAAATATTAGGAGTCCCAATGTCTACCACTTCGAGAGATTCTTTGACATCTTCTCAAAGATGAAGCTCAGATTCCCTGAGAATTGAACCCTTCAGCATCCATCTATCTTTAGTAGTCTCAACCATATTGAAGTCCCCCAAAATGATACAGTCTGTCACGATCTATGACGTATTCCTTTCTCTATATCTTAGACTTATGGATGGACACTTGTGGAAGGGTATGCCCTTTCGATGGGACACTTCCTATGAGACACAACCCTTCACAAGAGACACTCCTATTGTAATGTGCCCTCTCATCAAGGGTCACATCCTTCACAAGGGGTACACACCTCTTCATGCACATACACTTTGGACTACACACCTTTTCATGTGTGACTCTTCACTCTCTATATAAGAGAGGCCCAACTGTATGGATGACACACTACAGACACTCAAGCAATACAAATATTCCTTGTTCTCTGCTATTTCAGTCTCCTTTCTGTTCCTTAGCACATTTCTAAATATAATAAATCTAGGATTTCTTACAGTGGTATCAGAACAAATTTCGCTCCTGCCTGTAGGAAATGCCCCCCACCTTCTAGCGCCTATCTGATACATCTCTTTCCGCTAGAAGGATATCCGTGCACATTGTGCATGGAAGAGATGGAGAGAATGAGCGTAAAAATTTTTAGCGCCAACCCCACCTAAAGTCATCAATGGCCTCTCCATCTCCCCCACATCACGAGTTAATGTGAATGGACACGACGAAAATCGTGTCTTTTAATGTGCTTGGGCTGTCTCAAAACAAAGGGATGTACCTTTTCCACCATCGGACACACCTTTTGATGAAGAGTTTTGACTCCTCACCCAAGGGACACACCCCATCGTGGAAAAAAGGACACATCTTTTCGTGTGCGGACACCCCTTTTTAAAACAAGGTCACACCCCTTCATGAAAAGGTACACCTATTCCAAGGGTCACACCCCTTAGAATAGGCACACCTTTTGGCACCAAGCACCCTACAAAAGGGTACCTAGAGGGCCTAAAAAGGGCAACCAGTCCTACACCCAAGGCCTAACCCTAGACTACCCAAGGGTTAATTAAACCCACGTTTTGATTTGTTGGTAACCACCACCCAGCAATAGGCGCACAAATCGAAACGTGAATTCCTGCAATACGTTTCGCCTTTTCTGCAGTACGTGTTTGCACCATATCCCTGCTGCAAGCCGTGCCCCTCGTCAGGCCTCCATCATGCGTCGTTCTCGATGGCTTGCATCAGCCGGCTCTTTTGCATACCTGGAACAGATCCCCTTTGCAGCCTCTATCGTCATCTTGCTGCCCTGATTTCTGCAAACAGCGTAGGTGCCAGAAATTCGCCATCTTCTACCGCAAATCAGCCCTGGAAGCAAGCAACCAGCAGCGCCAGATGCAAGCAGGCTGCGCCCTTTATCAGGCTTCCATCCTACAATCTACTGGATCGTTTTGGCAGCCGGCCCTCGCTAGAGCATCGCCACCATAACTACCTGTGACCAGCAGCCCTTGCTGCCCATCTATCGCGATTCAGACCAGCCTGGTTCTTGCTGGCTCATCTCACCACTTTAGCTTGTTAAAAACGGTCTTTTGCAGCCTTCCAATTCCGACCAGCCAGGCCCAGTCCTGCTCCTCACACCCCACAGGTTCCACGCAGAAAAAGCGTGTCTGGTTCCACGCAATCTGCCCTTTTCTGCACCACACCTCTGCCAATGCTCCTATCTGCCTCGAAAGTCTCGCCAAGCACCTTTTTCTTGTTCACACATCCACGTGGACTTCAAATTATGGTAATTGTTGATCGACTGTCCAAAATGGCACACTTTGTTGCTTGCAAAAGAAGTGCACAAGCTCCGGACATCACCAAACTCTTCATACAACACATCTTCCGACACCATGGATTGCCCACGAATATCGTATCCGACAGAGATCCTAAGTTTACCAGTCACTTTTGGATTTCAATGTTCGAATCTTTGGGTACAACTCTACTGATCAGTTCAGCCTACCACCCAGAATCAGATGGCCAGACTGAAAGAGTCAACCAAGTTTTGGAAGAAATGCTTCGACATTATATTCAGTCACACCTAGCAGCTTGGGAAGAGTATCTACCACTCCTTGAGTTTGCTTATGATAACTCTTTCCATAGTGCCATCAGCATGACTCCATTCCAAGCAGCTTATGGACACACTCCGATTGTACCAATGAATTTTGTACTTCAACATCGAGTGGCCCTAGCTGATCAACTAGTTCAAGAAATGCAAGACATTCTACTCCAAGTCAGGGATCATATGCGAAAAGCGCAAGAGCGGTATCAACGGTCTGCCAACAAACATAGATGTCACTTGGAATTTGACATTGGTGACATGGTGCTATTATTTGTAGCCCCACATCGCTATAAGACGGTTAAGTTTGTGTTTCCTAAGTTGCGACCAAGATACTATGGACCTTTCCGGATCGTCAAGAAAAATTCAGCTTTAAGTTACAAATTGGAATTACCACCATCATGGGGTAAAATCCATCCGACATTTCATATTTCTTGGCTAAAGACATACATTCCAGGCGATGAAGCAATTCCTCCTGCAGGTGATTATGTCCCAGAAATCGAAGACAACTATGTTCTTATTCCTGAGCGTATTCTGGACCATCGACAGCGCGAGACTCGACATCGACTTATCACGGCAAGATCTAGATGACTCCAACGCTACTTGGCAAACTCATGAGGACTTACAACAGTACCCTGACATTTTACAGCAGTATTTTCAGAATTTACCGTGATATTTTCTACATCAGTTCATTATCTCCACCAGGGTCTTATTTTGAGTGGGAGGGGATGTCACGATCTGTGACGTATTCCTTTCTCTATATCTTAGACTTATGGATGGACACTTGTGGAAGGGTATGCCCTTTCGACGGGATACTTCATATGAGGCACAACCCTTCACAAGAGACATTCTATGGAAGAGACACTCCTATTGTAATGTACCCTCTCATCAAGGGTCACATCCTTCACAAGGGGTACACACCTCTTCATGCACATACACTTTGGAGTACACACCTTTTCACGTGTGACTCTTCACTCTCTATATAAGAGAGGCCCAACTGTATGGATGACACTACAGACACTCAAGCAATACAAATATTCCTTGTTCTCTGCTATTTCAGTCTCCTTTCTGTTCCTTAGCACATTTCTAAATATAGTAAATCTACGATTTCTTACACAGTCACTCCCTAAGTTCATCAATGAATCCCATGTAATTCTTCTTTCCAAAGAGCCTGTGGGAGCATACACTGAGACCACTGTGAAGCAAAAGTTTTTTATTCTGCAGTCCAAAGCAATCCATCTGTCGTTGGGGTCCTGTCTGAATCTGATAACATAGTCCTGATAGTGAGACAAAACACCAATTGCATTGCCACCCCTGCCTTCATCATGACTTGTATAGAACCATACTCTTCAACTCTTCTCTCGACCATTCAGCTAATTCCTGACTCCTCGAAGGGTCAATTAAACCACAGACATTAAAGGTAAGAAAAGAGAATGGTTTATTTACCATTCTTGCTCTTCCCCTTTTTAGCCTTGGGGGTTGGGCTTTTAGGTTGGGCACTTTGACCTTTTACTTGGGAGATCCTTCTTTTGTTAAGAGTTGTGGCTTGAGGTTTAGCTGGAGGCCCAGGAGTTATTCTGTTTTTGGGCCAAGGGGAATTCTTCCTCAGAATCTCCTGGCTTTGACTCACTCATACTGACATCCACTTAATTCACATCTTCTTCAAACTCTCTGAACCATCCAGGTTTAATCTCAGCTTCCTCCATTTGGGCATCTTAAATCCACTCTTTAGTTTCTTTGTCAACAAGAGCTTCAAAAGTATTATTTGTAGCCAAAGGAAAGGTTACCCTCTCCTTTTTTAGAGGTACAACAGGTTCCTTTTGCATCTCTGTCTGCTTGACTGATTTGTTTTCTGTCTCTGCTTCAACAGACTTCACCAAGTCCTGATTTTTTGTCTTTCCTTTGACAGTCCACTTTGGTTTGGGAGGAGGAATCGGTGGTTGTTGGGCTGGCTCCTGTGCTGGCTTAGGACCATTTCTCTTAAGTGGGCCTTTTACTATGTGACTTGAAAGCCCACACAGAAAGCAGGAATTGGGGAGGTTTTTGTAGACAAGGGGCTGCTCCATGAATACACTTCCATTCCTGTTAACTATAACCAGGGTTTCAAGAAGTTCTTCAGCTACATCTAGTCTCACACAGACTTGAGGGTGACCTCTGGGGTTGATAAATTGCTCCTTTTCAACATCTATAACTTGGCCTAAGCTTCTACACAGGTTAGGAGCTTGGTTGACTAGGGAGAAAGGCAAATCAGGAAGTTCTACTCATACAGGAACAAAAGTGGATCTTGGTTTGTCAGGGTTAAAATCTTGAGACCAAAACTCAAGATATAGAGGTTGGTGTCTTATAGTCCATAAAGCATGGTGTAGGGCCTTCCAAGCCATATCTTCAGTTTCAAAAATAAAGAAAAAAAATCCTTTTCTTAAAAATCTAACACTGGTAACTACAAGGCTTTTTCTATTTTTGAGCCAACCTTCTAAGAAAGCAGCAAGGGGCCTAGGGCCAGGCAAGTACCCAATCAAGGCATGAGATTCTAACCAGTCAATTGATTGCTCAAGCCTGTCTTCGTCTAGGAAAGCTGCCACCTTACCTTTAAAAGGTGAGCTCTCCTTAGCTTCAGGCTGTTGATCCTGATGTTGAGGTTGTCGTGGATACGCTGATGAATGGCCTTCAGCTTCTCTTCTCCTGTCTTTCTAGATGGTTCCTCCCTCTGTCCCTGTGGCTTTGGGAGCAAATCCTGGGCCATCTGTTGGTTGAGTACTGGGGCATCCTCCCTTTGATTTTCATGCTGTGTTTGCATCAACCTGGAGGCGATAAGCGAGGTTCTGGCTGGGCAATGGAAGACTCTTCTTTCTCGCTCTGAAAGAGCCCATTAGGCAAGCTGTCAGTATCAGGAGTGCTTGACCTTCGTTCTGGTTCTCCTCGTTTAGGTTCTCCTCGTGACGAAGCTATTGTGTTCCAACCTGGTCTGTTGTCAGCGAAGCGTGCCCTGAGGGGGCTGTAAGCTCCTCCAGATCCTTAATGGCTACCTTTGCTGGTAAGGCTAGCAATACTAAGCGTGAACGGGGGTGAAGAGCCCTCCTCTAAATTCTTGCACCACCCCCGCGTAAGAGGGCCTTGGAATCTGCTGGGAGTCTCTACTGCCAGAGGCTTTAGTGATAGAGTTTGAAGCGAGAGGCCTTTCACGTCCATTATGAGAAGGTGGTGAAGAAAAGAGGTCTTTCAACAATGGGAAATGAGCTTCGTTTCGTTTCAGGATGTCGTCGTCAAGTCCATGCACATGAGAGGTCACATCAGGAGAGGAGGCTAGATTTGCAGGTGCTCTGCCTCCCGTATCCGTCCCCCTCAAGGGCAAATTTTTCAACTAAGGATGATCTTGATTAAGGTTCTACATATGTTAGCTGGGAGAATCAATTGATAATTGCCCCTGGAGTTTTCTTTTGATTATACAACCGTCCTTGAGAAATCGTTTCTGCACATTTCATTTGGTATCAGAGCTCCAATTTGATGATACTGGCTCAACGTTGGGGATAGAAATGAATACTCAGTCGAGATTCTGTAATTGAGCATCTGTACAATCACGTTTATGTTTTGGTGTTGGAGAATAAGGTTGCGAATGCATTGTAGTGTATTATGCATAATATGAGCTTCACGGTATTCGAGAGTGCTCTAATGACCGAGATTAGAAAAACTCAAAAACTATACAAGTTTAAACCCTGGGAAATAGATGACCTGGCATCTAGAAAAGGCCAAAGTTATGCAAGATATACCATAGTGGACGGTATGTAAAACGTAATGATAAGGTAGTTGTACCTAGTTGAATGATCCCACGTAGAGGGTCATTCAACAGTGCCATGATAACCCATGTATGGGACATCCAAGTATTGAGAAACTGTATGATCTCATGAAGCGAGATTTCTTTTGGCCAAAGATGAAAAAGCGTATTCATGAATATGTGACAAAATGTTTCTCGTGTCAAGCGAGTAAGGCAAGGCAAGTGAAGCCACCTGTCCTTTTACAACCCTTGGAAATACCATTAGGCAAGTGGGAGAGCATTTCCATGGACTTTATTGTTGGCCTACCTATGACACAAGGTGGACATGATTCTATCCTTCAGGTGGTTGACCGTCTTACCAAGATGGCTCACGTCATTTCGACTAGGGATTCTATTAGTTCCCTGCAAGTTGCAATTTGTTTCTTAATAATATATTTCACCTACATGGACTACCCGAATCCATAACGTCAGATAGGGATGCTTTGGACTGCAGTATTTGAGGCACTAAGGACTGAGTTGTTCACACTATCTAGTGAAAAGATGGGCCAAAAGAAAGCATAACATAGAGAAAAGTATCGCCTCAAGATTACAAAGGTAGTTTTCAAAGAAGTAACCATTCTTACATGCAAAAAAAGTTACATCACCTGTAATGACTGTTATGGTCCAATTATTGAGATCTTGAAAGAAGACGCGTAGGGCATTAACGATAAGGTGGGGAATAGAGTTATTAATGCCAAAGAACAAAATTTTAAAGCCTTCAAGCAACGAAGCCAAAGGAATAAATAGAGGGGCAGAAAAAGGGAGGGAATCCTTCATGAACATGGCCACCTCAATGGGCCACGAGGATTTCCACCTTGGATCCTAATCCTTCTCCAACGCAAGAGTTTTTGCATTAATGCTTCTCTCAGGATTTACAGCGATTTGCAGCTTCTAGTCATTGGTAACATTTTTATTCTCCTCTTTTATTGCCAAGGGTGACTAGGAAATCTAGTATGAGAATATCAAGCAAATGTAACTAGCAACCGAAAAACGACATTAAAGCAGAATTGCCATCACAATAATCCCACCCATTCATTCTATTCTACCACACCAATCTAGTTGACTAGACTATCTTGCCCCATCTTACACAGATTATTCACCACTTGTCTTCATCATGCCAGTATATATTACATATGGGCACCTGGACTACTTGTCTTCTAGCCAGACCTAATCCCAGCCAGAAAAATCAGGGTTCTAGCATCCTGGTCGCCTTCTTAGAATACACTGCTCCATAAAATATGTCCCATAAGAGAGGCCTAAAATCAGAATATAGTTCTTAAACTACTTGTGGCCAGAAGGCCTCCCTGAAACAATTGCATTTGCCCCAAACTGTTGGAATATGGAGAAGAATCAAAGATGAAGAATGGTTCCCATTTTTGGAAGGCAACAGCAACACCTAGTGGAGGTCAAAATTTCCAATTCCTTCCAAATATTTCCAACAAAGTGCTTCCTGCCACTGACTGAGTTATGGCATACACGAAAGAGGATTTCCAGCTTCCTGCCATTCCAGCCCACTCATCCCAAAGGCATGCAGCAGAGTTTAAAGCAACTACAAGCCATGTGCAAGAGGGATGCTGCAATGCTGTTCTGTCTTGAACCACGTTTCTGTTGAGTTCTCCACATCAGCAGCCCTCCATTTATTCAATAATGCTCCTGTTTTGGCTTTGGAACGTGTATCTTTTTTCAGACTAGTATTGAAGGATGGTTCATCATCAATGCAGAAATTGTCCCAACATCATGCAGAAATAGTCCTAACATACACGCACTTGTAGCAACCTTTTCTTTTACATGAAGGGCATTGCATGCCTAATAGTTGTGAATATGTGTGATGTATGAAGCGGCTGTCAGAAGCAGCTCGACATATCATGCATACTCACTTTTGGAATGCACTTCATGGGATGAGTATAGAGTTCACCTTATTGGCAAATGTGAGCATATTTAGAACGGAAGGTCTATTGTTTTCAACAAACCAACACCTTCATCCACACACTGAAAGGAGCCACACCTACATAAAAGACAGAACAGCACCTACAAGTATTCAACCTATGAGCAAATGCTCATCCCGATTTGAACATCTAGATAGAGTTGTACTCACAGTCAAGCTGCCAGATTCTGTTTTTTCAAACTCGATCAAACGCCTGTTTAAAGTTGCTTCGCATACGTGTACAACAGTCACCTGCATTACAAATCCCGATATCATTTCATGAACTCTTATCACAGCCTACTTTAATAGAGAATCACACAAATAAAGAATATAATTCTTTTAAAGCATTAAACAGCTCTTACCACATCTGCTTTTGTACATTCAAAACCATGAATATGTGCTGATATAAATAATGCTGCACCACAGACCCCACTTGGCCTTCTTCCTGTCTGGAAGACAATGGCAATTATTCATGCTTTAAGACCTTAGATAATTACTGAAACCATTACATCAACAGCGCTCAAATCATATCTGGAATCGATTCAGGAAAAGATACAGCCTATTTGTTAATATGCTGAAAGACCTGCATCCAATCCCGCTTCATGCTTGCTACAAGTCGCAGCGCAGTGTTTGCAATTGAATGGAATTTCTTCCCGTGGCCAGTAGTCTTCCCAACTAGTCCTGTAAGAGATACACCAATATATGCACTGATTATTGCAGGCTACCATCACACCTCTTTTCTTCCCTGAGCCAGCCAAACAAGGGAAATATTGCTTATGACTAAACCCCATAACAGCCTCCCTGAAATCAAAAGTAATAACCAACTTTCTGAAACCAAATGTGAACAAGCAGATGGAAAGCGAGTTCACAGACTTCCTGAATTGTAACTAGACATGTATGTATGGAGGGTGAAACATAGAATGCTGAAACAATCTTTTAAAGAAGCAGGTATTTCATGAATAGGATCCAGTTAGCATATTGAGCTCTGTGGTATTAGGCCTTAGCTCACATTTGCAAGAAATTTAATGCAGTCTTGTGTTAACCTCTAAGAATACAACATTCAGAACATAGACATTTCAGAAAATTCAACAACTTTCACATACACATAGGAAGCCTTGTAGTAAGACCATAAGCAATCAATAGGTGCAATTGATGCACAGCTATCCTAGCTGATAACAATTAGTCTTCAACATCCTCCTCAAGAAGTTCTATGAGCTCAAATTGCACACTGCATGCATGCTTGCTTACACATTCATACAGATATTTAGCTATACTTTCTGGGAAAACTTAAAATTTTAATTATATGCAAAACAATTTTTGTAACTATATATGTCATTATCTGTAAATAAATACAGTATAAATGCATTTATATGCAGGCATGTCTGTATGTAAGTATCTATGCATTGCCCTACTTTGTGAAGTAGGACAATGCATACCATTGGGAAGCGTGGACACTTTTGAAAGAGTAGGGGATACACTATCTATGCATTAGTTGATCGATCGATCTATCTATCTATCTATGCATACATCATACATAAATACATACAATATATCCCAAGCATGCATGTGTGTGTGTGTGTGTGTGTGTATGTAGAGAGAGAGAGAGAGAGAGAGATGAATCCAGGAACATGCCCAAACTCATCCTCTAAAAACACAACACAGTGTGCAGTTTCAATCTAATGATAGTCACTCATGAGGTTGAAAACCATAAACTCCATCACGCATAGCCGGGACTAGCTACTAAGCATGCCCAAGCTCATTCTACATGAAGAACAAAGTGTACTTTTGACCTCATGATAGTCCTCCATCCATAAACTCCATCTTCTAAAGGAGCCATGGGCATCATTAGTGCACCACATGGCTGTGGATTATAGTACAAATATGTTCTCTCACATGCACATACATCCACAGCTACTGGCTCCTACTGAAAATTTTTTGAACTACTCAGCAACTTCATCTGCACTAATCCCTATCCATGAGATTTCTCAATATACTCAGTCAATGAAAGCCTTTGGAAGGTTGTCTCAATTGTCTCAGCATTTAGATTGATCCTAGATCACAAAGAGATTTTATCTCAATGCTAGGTGGCAATAGAAATGCCAACCACAATGCTCAAGGGTTAAACTAATGGATCAAAGCAAATTTATAACCATGAAAAATGCCATTATTGTATTGAAGTTAAATGGAAGAATATGAGAAAGACGGCAGTCACAAATACAAAGGGCGTGAAATCCAAGAGACCTCAAGCGATGCATCTCAGTCAAACAAAGTGGGGTCAAGCAATTATTTCTTGGAAAACTTGTGTTTATATGATTTGGGACACCAAAGTGCACCCCACTCTCTTGGCAAGCCGAGGAGAGATGGCATCTTCTGAACTCCCCATATCAAACAAGACAATGAACTGATGCCCTTTAGCTATGTAAGCGCATTCTTTTTGCCTGAGAGGTCGCCCTCCTTCTTACCATGAAAGGCCACCGCAGGAACGGCGTTCAAAGCAGGTAAGACTGCATTTGTAGCTGAGGCTAGTGGCAGAGCTGAAAGAGCCAATGCAGTGGCGACGGTAGAAGTGGGCACTGTTGCATCCTTTTCGTCAAGCCACTTAGGAGAATCCTTCTTGCCGTGCCCAACAATGTGGTGGCAATGAAAGCAACGATGTTCTTGGAGGTACCAATTCTGTTCATCGGGCTGTAAATAGCCTCTTGTAAAGCCGCTTTACCCTTCTCATCTCCTTCTCACCAGAAGACTGGCAATCTTTCTTTTGGTACTGGTTGTCCTTCTAATGATCCTTACCCGCTGGGTTGTTTGACTGCTGCAGGGCTTTGGAATCCTTCTGGACATGCTTGGGCTTTCCCCCGTTCAGCATCATTTCTTGATTCTGGGCAAGGTCATGCAACCCATTTTGGGAGAGATGAGAAAACTCATCCTCCAGGTTAAGCATATACTGCAGTGGTAGAAAATGATCTTTGAGATCGGTAACAAACATTGCCCAAATGTTCGTCTTATAAGTTGTTGGGTAGTATGCTTACTAGCCCAATGCTGCCACCAGGTAACCGCCTTACCAGTGAGATGAGGGGCTGCTAGGTGGACTTTGTCTTGCTCATCTTGAATTTGCGTTAATGTAAAACGAGCGATGAACTGATGAATAAACTAAAGGATAGCTGAGTGGTCACACTTACCATCATACTTCACAAAATTTGGTGTGGACCGGGTGAGCAAAGTTACTTTTATCAATGACGAAGTTGTGGCGGTGACTGCTGCTACACTCCAACTGGCCGGCATAGTGGCTAACATCTGTTTGTGTTGGATAAGCATTGCCTCTCGATCAAGTTTTTGTTGCCTCTCTACTTGGGCGAGCTCTGTGCGTCGCAATGCCTCCTCTGTCTCCAAGAGGCTTTTCTGCCTCTTTTTCTTCAAGACATTGTCTTCTCTGGTCCAGCTGTCTTTTGCTTTCTTCCAACTATTCTGCATGTTCTTCAACTTGCTGTAGGAGATCCAATTCTGCTCCTAAAGATTCTCCATCATCTCTTGAGCACTAGGCGGAAGCGTTTCTTTCTGGTTGTCTTTCTCCTCTTCGTAGTCTTCAAATCTGACATCTTCCCCCAAACCTTCCATGGCGCTTCCTTCCCGGATCTCAACACAACCATACACTCGCGGTAATACATACCAAAGCTCTGATACCAATGTAACATGCAACAGTTATATGATCGTGTAATCACAGCAAGAGCTTCTTTAAACCTTTAGCGAGGAATCACTGTTATGCACCATTGGGAAGAGAAAGAATAGAGACGACAACCGATTGGGTCCTTGTATTCGCTGAGGGCCCCTTTCCCCAATCAGGGGAGAATTTGCATTAATACTTGGAGAGCTGAAAGATACGCACGGAAACGCGCTTTTGAAGAGTACATTGTGCACACATATTGCAGACCCAACGACCTGAGACGCAACTCCAACCAATACCACGACCTTGATGCTGTTCACACTGACAATGTAGGGCACTTTAGCAAGGCAAGGAAGAGGCTTGTGCTGTCCACCGGAATGCAGAGTTACTGTGTGAGTGAGAGAGTGAAAGCTGAGAGCAATAGAAGCTGAGAGAGAGCTGAGATATGACAGAGAGATAGAGCTGAGAAGTGAGCTGTGCATACTGCAAAAGAGAACTTCAAAGAGCTGCTGAAACAGTACCCAAACCTTACTCCATTTGCTGGTCCAAATCCCCAACTGTTGTGCTGCGTAGACATCTTCCAGAAAGGCTGAACAGAGGGCCAAGAGCTGAGGCTGATCAGGGCCAGATCTGGAAGTGCTCAGGGGCTGCACAAGGGGGCTGGAAGGGAGCTGTAGGAGTGGCTGAAAGCAGGGAAGCTGAGTGAAAAATAAAGGCTGGTGCCCCCCTTTACGTTTCCATGCAGGAAACGTGGTAGTTTTGAAACGTTTCTGAAACGCCACTTGAGTTAAGAGGAAACGGCAGAGGTAGGCTGAATAAAGTATATTTCTGCTCACATACAGAAACTAGCAATCAAACAAAACATGCACCATATAAGCTAGATGTATGCGCAAGGTGAGCAATTGGATTCTTGGAGGGCATGGAGCAGATGATCCTTGAAGATGTGATTCGTATAGTGCATTGACGAATTAGTCGTGACCCATGTAGATCGTCTATTCCGAGTCTTGTGTTACTCCTAGAGCCTTCGCTATGCACCCACCATGATAATGCAAGAGCCTGCCATCATCTCTTGTCAATACCTACCCTTGTTGGCTTTCTTCTGGTGCACTTGTAGATTAGGCATTTCCAAAACGTTTCCAAGTTTCAGAAACGCCGCAATTTTGGAAACGTTAGGAAACAGGGTTTCCTAACTCTTTTGGACGTTTCTTGCAACTAAGTTTATATAGGGGGCTGGGGGCTGAGCCATCCAGCCCCAAACTGGCCGACTTCTAGCCGGCTGGTTTGGGCTGGCTATTTGGGCCCCTTGCCCCATAAAAGCGGGGTGCAGGGCAGCCTTTAAAGGCAGCCCTTCCCCAGCCTATTCTTCCTCATTGTCCCAATCCTAAGGGGGCCCTTCTGGGCTCCTATCCTAGGCTGAGACCTAGATCTACCTAGAATCCTAAGACGGAAACACTAACCTACTATTCTCCAGTGGGTACTAGTGAACAAGGACTAGCTGTCTGACTTGACCTAAGGCTGAGAGACTTACCTACGTAGCTTGTGCATGACTGTCCCTGGACAAAGGGGTTACAACATACGACAAAATCTCCTATTAGGGAGCTATAATGCACTTGTCAATGTAGCCAATGTGTCACATTGCACCCAAGTGCAGGGGTGGGTGCATGTGACATATCATTTGGTAATTTACTAGCCACCTTGCCCAATATCCTTTGGGTAACAACAGCCCATTGGGTATGCCTTTTCCAACACACTTACCAATAGGTAATGCAAGATACCACAGTACTTTGTCACATTTATAGATGATTCCACAAGGAAGGTGTGGGTGTATCCTCTTCGATTGAAGAGTGATGTCTTTCCAGTGTTCCAGAAATGGCTTGCTTTGGTTGAGAACCAAACAGGCAAAACACTGAAGGTTTTGCGGCCAGATAACGGTGGGGAGTATATATCTAATGCATTCAATGCATTTTGTGATGCTAGAGGTATTAAAAGGGAACTCCCTGCTCCTTAACAGTCCAGTGCAGAATGGCACTACTGCAGAGCGTATGAATAGAACCATACAGGAAAAGTCCCGCTCTATGATGTCACATGCTGCTTTACCTCATGGATTTTGGGCTGAGGCTGTAAAAACAGCAGTACACCTCATCAATAGGTCACCAAATAAAAGACTAGATGGCAGAGTGCCAGAGGAGCTTTGGACAGGAAAACCTCCTTCCTATAAGCACTTGAGGGTCTTTGGCTGCACTGCGTACGTGCATATACGCAGAGAAGATCGCAGCAAGCTTGATCCTAAGTCTCTTAAATGCATTTTTCTTGGATATGGTGACAGTGGTGAGATGGGTTACCGCTATGGGATCCTGTGAATAAGAAGCTAATACGCAGCAATGATGTCTTATTTGATGAGTCATGTATGTTTAAGGCAGCAGATAAGCCTTCTGATGCTTCAGAGGTTGACATTGATGACTCGGGACATCCTGTACAATTCAGGTAGGCTGCAAATCAGCGACAACAGCAGCGTAATCAGCCAATGCATGATGCTGCAGCAGGTCCAAATGGACAGCCCGCAGTGGCAGAAGATGTCCTACAGGATATGCCACCTTTGGAAGATCTCCCAGGCATAATTCTGCAGCCTGATCTACTGGAACAGCCACCTGTTTTAGGTGAGCAGCAAGCTGGACAGCAAGACCAAAGGGTCCGAAGGTCCACTCGACAAATGAGGCAGCCAGACAGATTTGTTCCAGGGGCAGATTTTATTATGCTTACAGACTGTGGAGAACCTTCCTGTTACAAGGAAGCCGTGCAAATGCATGATAAAAGGCTATGGGAACTAGCCATGAAGTCTGAAATGGACAGTCTCCATAAAAATAATACTTGGGAATTGGTGCAGTTGCCTAAGGGCATGAAGTACTGCCATGCAAGTGGGTGTATAGATTGAAAGTCACACTTGGAGCTAAGCCAAGGTATAAAGCCAGGTTGGTTGCCAAGGGCTTTAAGCAGGAGTATGGTGTCGATTTTGATGAGATCTTTTCTCCAGTGGTTAAGATGACCACACTCAGGATTGTACTTGCTTTGGTTGCATGTGAGAATTTGGAATTATGCCAAATGGATGTGAAGACAGCCTTTCTTCACAGTGATCTTCATGAGGAGATCTACATGCAGCAACCAGAGGGATTTGCAGTCAAGGGCAAGGAGTCACTTGTATGCAAGCTTAAGAAGAGCCTTTATGGGCTAAAACAGGCACCAAGGGAATGGTATAAGAAATTTGATACCTTCATGAAGTCCCAAGGTTTCAGGAGAAGTGATGTCGATCACTGCTTATATACCAAAAGGGCTGCAAATGGCAGCTTAATCATTCTCATTTTATATGTGGATGACATGCTTATTGCTGGTAAAGCTCGTAAGGAGCTTGATGACCTTAAGAAAAGATTGCATGAGGTCTTTGATATGAAGGACCTTGGTGATGCAAATCACATACTGGGAATGCGGATACGGAGAGACAGGGGACAGCGTTTGTTGTATTTGTCTCAGACAGAATATATTGGCAAAGTATTGCACAGGTTTCATATGGAGGGGGGGAAGACCCTTAGTTCTCCATTGCCTCCATATGTGAAACTCAGTGCAATGGATAGCCCACAGTCAGATGCTGATAGGGCTGAAATGGCCAAGATTCCGTATGCTTCAGCTTGTGGCAGTCTCATGTATGCCATGGTTGCTACCAGACCTGATATTGCGTTTGCAGTGGGAGTGGTTAGCAGATATATGGCAAATCCAGGCAAGAAGCATTGGAATGCAGTGAAAGGTATCATGAGATACCTGAAGGGCACACAGGAGTTGTGCACATGCTTTGGCAAGCGGGATGCAAAGGTGCATGGTTATGTGGATTCAGATTTTGCTGGTCATCCAGATAACCGGAAGTCTACTATCGGTTATGTTTATACATTCACTGGAGGTGCAGTGTCATGGATGTCAAGGATGCAGCAGTGCATAGCCTTGTCTACCACGGAAGCTGAATATATTGCAGCCACAGAGGCATGCAAGGAGGCCTTATGGCTATCTCGGCTAGTGGGAGACTTGGGCATTACAGGTGATATTCCATTGTTGCATTGTGACAGTCAGAGTGCTATTCAGTTGACACACAATCCTGTCTTTCATGCAAAGACAAAGCACATTGATGTGAAGTATCACTTCATCAGGGAGGTAATAGATGATAAGCTGATTCAGCTTGTCAAGATTCACACGGATGACAATCCAGCAAATTTGTTGACAAAAGGCTTGCCTGCAGAGCGGTTTGCACATTGCCGACAATTGATGGGTATAGGTTGAGCCTCATTTTGGCCTTGTACTCCATTGTGTATATGCTGTATTTCTCATTTATTTTTACTTGAGGGCATATTGCCTTTAAGTGGGAGGTTGTTGGGGTAAAGGCACTATGGCCACCCCAGTACAGTTAGTACACTTAAGTACAGTTAGTACTTTTATTGTTAAGTACACTAAGTACGGTGTACTTAGTGTTGTAACCTTATCCATTGATATAAAAGGTTGACTGTGTGCTAGGGGAGGTACACACATACTTCATTATCCCCACACTCTTGTGTCTACTGGTGTGTCGGTGTGCTCTCTCTTTCTCTCACACTCCCACCTCACAACTACTCCAAACCTTGGTGCCCCTTTTGGTATTTCTTTATTAATTGAAGAACCCGAAAAACGAGGTACACAATGGACTCAATCTCACTTGCATTCAACGCATATTTCACTTCTAGTAGGCATCAGTGAGGCCAAAGCCTTCATTACCCTGACCATATTCACACAAGCATGCGTGATGTTTGCTTTCCACACTTGAGCCTACGTAATATGACCCGAGGTCTTAAGCTACCCTTACACTACAAACGACAACACCGATATATTTGTAGGTGACAAAAAAGCCTCGGAACCCTGCACACCCTGCTCATTCTGCGCAAGCCGTGGTATAGAGCCTACACAATCTCTTCATTATTTTCATTTTTCATCATTTCAATTTCTATTTGCAAACTAACCCTTTCTTGTGGCAAAATTGCAATTTGTATAGTGGGCTTTGGTCCTTTCAAATTTCACTATATTCTAGTAATTGATTGAACTTTTTGTAAATTGCTTTGATTTTGTGTAGGAAGTCAAATTTACCCAATATGGTAACTACAACCTAACACTTTCTTCAATGTGTTGAGCATCATTCAACTGCTTAAACCCAACATCAAACTCCATGCATACATCCATATTTGGACCTATCTTTAAAACACTATGATTGGTGAGCTCATCAAATATTTTGTTATGTTTATCTTTTATCACTAGAGATATGAGACTCAAAGCATCAATCTAGAAAAGGGAAGAATTAATGTCAGCCTCAAGCTCATTACTTGTTGTATCTAACGCATCAGCTACTAGTTTAATCATCACCTGCATTCTCTTCATCAAAATACCCAACCTATATCCACGTCTACATTTCTCAAAGGAGAAGAGAACCAACCTAAACCTGTAAGCACACATACTAAAGCAGTGATGCCCACTATAAGTGAAGTATGCATTGAATGCAAGTCAGATTGAATCCACTATGTATCTCGTTTTCCGAGTTCTTCAATCAATAAAGAAATATCGAAAGGGGCACCAAGGTTTGGGGTCGTTGTATTGAGCAGGAGCATGCTAGCTCCCATTCCACTAGTTGATTACTTGTCAATTGTTTATGTGAGAGCATTGGCTGGTTATTTGTGTTTTACCGCCCTTTTGTTGGCCTTAAGGCTGGTTTCATCATCAGCTCCCACGTCGAGCCACCCTCGAGTCTAAGTCTAGACCACCACAGAGAGCTAGCCAGCCCCAAAGTCCAAATATACGCCCCATACCACTTGCCCTTTCCTCTTGCTGCTACTCCCAGGCCAGCACGTCTAGGTCCAAAGGAGCGCACTCCTCGGACCCCTATTAATGAGCCCTTGGCCTATACTTATAGGCTAGGCCCTGACTATCTTAAGCAGTGAGCCTCATCTTTGGCCCATGCATGCCCTAAAGTGACTTTATTTGGGGGCCACCCTTGGCCATGTTTAGCTCATCCATGCCACGCCTTTACACCGGGTGAGACCATGCTTTAACCTTAGATCTAATCCTAGATCCCATGTTAGTCTAGCCTTGGCCTTGGTTTAGCCTAGGCCCTTGTTTGTCCAACCATGGATGTAACAAACCCACAAATAAACAGCCCAAAAGAAACCACAGAATGTGATTCCAATGATGATGATAGGTTCCAAGAAGTTAACAAGGACTAGCATACTTTGCAAAAGAAACCTCGAGAAAAGCGTCTTTTCATTGTACACAAGAGTTGCCCCACTCTCTATGAGCAAAATACAAGTACTATTAGAAAGATCCACATGGAGCACATGTGCAATATACTTGGCTCAATTATTCAATGATGTGGCAGTGCCAATAATCCCTCTTTCACTCATGTGAGCTTAAGGTTCCTAACGTCAAAGATGCATAGATTCGTGCATCCATGAGATGATGCACCTTTGCTTGTGTTTTGTCAGAGTCTACCATCCCAACCATATGGACAGCATCTTGCAGGATGTATAAAACCTTACTCTTTACCTTATGCTCACTCCCTTATAAAGTTTTGAGCAGACAACATTTACAAGAACCAAAATCTGAAATCAGCGCCTCAATCTGTTTTTCATGGTCTAAGCTTTGCAGCATCAAAGTACACAGCTCAACCAAATACACGCATGCATGTAGGTAGGTAGGTAGGTAAGGTATGTATGTATGTATGTATGTATGTATACACACACAACACTCCCCCCTAGTCCTGAAGTGTATCGTGATCAATTGTGGGCGTTAAACATACACCACTTACACAAATAGCATCATAAGCTATTCCTTCCATTTTGCATTTTGCAATAGAGAAATGGAAGGAATAGATTAAGGGGCTGCATCTAGGTCATAGGTAGGTAGATGTATGTATGTATGGATGTACACACACATACACACACACACGAGCCTGAAGTATATTATGTTAATTGTGGGCCTTACATATACACCGCTTACATAGTTAGTCACATCATCTATTCCTTCCATTTTGCGATAGAAAAATTTTCCTTACGGTCAGTGAAGCGATGGATGAATAAACTTGGATCAACTGGTTTCTGTATCATAGGATGTTGCTCTAGACTCAAGAGCCTGCACAACTGAAGAAATACAGCACCTAGCACATACCTGCATCCAAAGATATAGGAAAATAGTTTGCCTAAGGAATGAGAAGTACCATAGTCCATCCACTCCAAACAGTCTAATGCAAGATTTGATGTTAAAGACTCAACATTTTTTAGAGAACAGTTTTTCGCATAAATGGAGTAGAACTTACACATTTGTCTGAAGGCAGTCAGAAAAGTCAATAAGTAAAAATGGCTTCTGGTCTTGCCTGCATGAACACAAAAATTCAGTTAATAAAAATGACTACTTAACCTGATCGAGCATATAATATGCCATTGGAAATATGTTCTCTCTCTCTCTCTCTCTCTCTCTCTCTCTCTCTCTCTCACACACACAAAAAAAAGAAAGCATCGATGGACCTCAACTTGGGCAATACACTCATGTTGGCTATGTTGCTGATGATGTAGTGCTCTTTGCATATAGCCAGAACGACCTTCAGAAGTTGATGCATATTCTAGATCAGTTTTATGACAGCATTTGCCTCTGTTAATGAGGGGAAGACAAAGACAATGGTAGCTAAAACAATTCAACCTAAGAAAAAATGGTACAAATGCTTTCAACCAAGAATTCATGCTAGCTGGACCAACTACTATGCTTTTGAGAACAAATGCAATCAAGGGGACATCCACAGATGGCACCTTAGATCTTATCTATTCAGCACATTGGTCACGCAGGTCTTACTCTATGGACTGGAGGTATGGGGAGTAAACATCTCCAAGAATACTTCGAATGGCATCAAAAAGTTTTCTAAGGAGACATATGGGGATCAAGACCACAACCCCTTACTCCATCCTTCTGTTGAACACTTGGAATAGGCCATTGGAGTTCTTTGCCTTGGAAAGGGTATACTGATATGTCACAAAGGTGAAGGAGATCCCCAATGATAGACTACCTGAGCTAGCGTTGAAGATTCAATCTAGACGGTCAAAAGCAAGATCCTTATGACAGGGTGGGTCCTTGACATACGAGCATGGTTCAAAAGATGGAGCTTGAGTGGATATTTGACTTACCTCTTAAAGAAATGAAGCTGAAAAGTATTAGTCACCATCTGCACGATACTTTATAAAGATAATGGATAGAGGCTCCCAAGTTTGAGAACTACTGTGCACACATCAATCCCCAATATTGGGATACTTACATGGAAGCAAACACAGCCACACCGACAAACACCAATCTCACCTCAAACTGAACATGGCATAACCTTGATCCGTATCAGGTACCATCATCTTGGTGGATGGGGGAAGCAGCCACCTGATGCACACCTTTGAACTTTCTGTGATCATAATGAGGCAGAGACGCAAGATCCAACACTTCTCTTTTGTTCTGTATATGCACACGTCAAATAGAGGTATGAACACATCTTGGGTGGATCTCATCACCTGTCAAACGTACCCACAACCCACGACACTACATATTGATGTCACCTTTGAAGGAGAGCCCTTGGAAATAGTCAACACATATAAGTATCTAGGACTGGAATTTGCAAACAACTACAAATGGAATGCATGCGTGGGGAGGAGAATTCTGGCAAGTTTGAAAGCTTTGGACAGCTGGCAAGAAGGCACGTCTATGGAATTGAAAAATAAGAGAGTTTGTATCAGAAAACAAGAGGTGAGAAGGACCGGAAGTATAGCCTCATTTGGACAAAGGCGCAGAAGATAGAAGACCCGAGCATCAAGGCTTGCATATCAACACTCAAGGAAGTCGGCAAGATACAAGACACTGAAATTGAATGCCTACACAAGAAGTTGAGAGAGACTAGAGGAGACGAGCTCTCAAACCTCCGAGCCCAAATGCAAGATGAAATGAAGAAATGGCAAGAGGAGATGAAAACCAAATGGACATACGAAAAAAGTAAAATGTTGCAAGACATGAATTGTGTCTCTCAGATTGAGATATTAGAAGCCCAGGTTGCTGCCCTTAAAGATGAGAATGACAAACTGAAGGCAAGTGCACACTAGGAGGAAGGGGAATTTCAGATGCCGTTAAACGAGGAGCTGAACACCATTAAAGAACAAGCGAGTACAACTCGTGAGCACTGCCTTCAATTGGTTCTGTCAAAGGAAAACAATTGTCAAGATGAATGAATTATTAATTTGCAACACTTGTGATGGAGGCCCGAGTATGTGCAGAGAGAGAGAGAGAGAGACACACACACACACACACACACACACAGAGTTCTAAAAAAAAGAAAGTGTGTGTGAGTGAGTGTGTGTGTGAGAGAAAGAACCAAAATAGAAGGGGCCACGTGGCGAAAAGTGGTGTGGGACACTTTTTTAAGGAAAGTGTTACGATAGCTCTGCCTAGAAGGCAGTGCTAACAAATGCAACAGCTCAAAGATGCAAAGGGGGTTGCTAGAGGAAGGATGCAAGATCATTGATGTGCTGAAATCAGAGAATGAACAGCTGCTTGCATGGAAAGATGCGCTAAAGAAAGACACAACACCAAAGAAAAGGGAGCTCATCTCTGACACACTTGAAGAAGAAAAACGATGGGGCAGCAAGACTTTGAATGTGCTGGTCAGAGGTCTACCTGTAGGTGATAGCCTCATGTCAGATACCAAAACCCTCTTTTAAAGTCAACCTTACTTGTGAATCAGCTTGGAGAGTGGGTAAAGCAGATGCACCGACAAGACCCTTGGTTGTAAAATTACGAACAACCACAGATAGATCCACCCTCATGAGTACATGGACAACACTAAAGGGGACCAAGATCTATCTAGATGAAGATCTGACACTCCTACAGCAGGAGCATAGAAGGGAAGGAATGGTGCAGGTGACGGCTGCAAGACAAGAGGGGAAATGGGCAGTTTACAGAGATGGCAAGGTCATCATTCGAGAGAGGGCAGAAAGACAAGTACGAGATGCATGAGAAGGGGACAACACATGACGGAGTCTAAACAATGGGATGAGTATGCAAAACAAATTGAGGATGGTAGTGTGGAATTGTAATGGCACCCTTTGGTCCTACCCAGGAGGGTTCTTGGAGACATACAGTAACAGAGATATGGTCTTTTACACCGGAGAGAGGGTATGCTATCACGGATGATGCACAATAAGCCGTCAATTCCTCACCAGATCATTCAGGCTGAGTTTGGATCTTCACCATTGCAGCTTGATGCAGCCTTTCAGGTCATTATCTACCTATATTGAGTCAGGGCATACACCTCTAGATGCAGCAGATTGCCGTGGTTGGCATTGTCCTCTTCCATAACGCTATCAGAGGCAGGCGATCGGAGATGTGGTTTGCACACACAATGAGATGGTTTGAGCGACTGGGGTAATCCTTTCCAATACAACATTGATGTGTTGTTTTCCCCACTCCGATATCATGAGGCCAACCTTCCTTGAAGCAACAACTGCTTCTAAAGACAACATTATTTTATATAGAAAACATTATTGCTTAGAAATTTCAGCTAGTGCAAATGCACCACTGACGTCGTACGTGAGGATCTCTTGCAACTACACACATTCCGAACCTGGTTGGAACTGTATGAGCTCCCAGTGAAGCTCAGTTTCTACAGAGATCATTGCCTGCATATCTTGGATGAGGGGTTTATTGATCCACCAGGATATACACGGATTCATTTACCTCATTCATTGAGGATCTCTATTGGGCAGTTGCGGGTCTCTTCACATAGACTCTGTATTGAGAGTGGTCGGGTAGAGGGTCTACCTAGGGAGCGACGCTATTCACATAGACTCTGTATTGAGAGTGGTCAGGCAAAGGGTCTACCCGAGGAGCGACGCTTATGCACTTTGTGTGGCCTACAGGAGGTTGAGTCGAACGAACATTTCATCTTCAGATGCCCGGTTTATTATGAGATCAAAGGACAATTTTATTGTCTATTCAGAGACAGCTTCCATATCAGAGGTGCCTCGCCATGTTCATTCGTGAGGCAGTTATTGTGAGCGCCTACTCCAATCTCAAAAACAGGAGAAGAGTACCCTCGTAGACTCTTCTTAGAGCATGATCACGAAGTTCTTCCAACCAGACCACATACACTCTCTCCTACACACCAAAGCTAGTGACACAGCAGCTCAAGCAGAGGGTTAATGCACAGATTACACTCGGGGACATTGCTTCCATGTTTAGAGTGGGAGCGTGACCGACTGGGGTGACTGTTGCCCTTGTTAGACGTAGAGTTGTGACCAGAAGACAACATAGGATTGCATACACAAGGAGCCGGCAGCACTCTATATCTGATTTCATGCTATCACTCTCTCACTCTTGACGAGGGGGGGACCACACTAACCTTGGAGCATACATGACTTTGTATTTTGATGACAGTTCCTCTGATGATGATGTTGATGATAGTGAGACTGTAGATGACCACTACTTTGTTATGACAATGTAGGATATAGTTTTTTTTGCTTTTATATGGGTGTCCACCCTTTTCAGCTGGCTTGTATCAAGTTTCTCACAGTCTCAGACCCATCGGTCTTCCGAGAAGACCTTAATAAACTTTCTTTCTTTCTTTCTAGCCCTCCCCAATCTCCCTAATCAGCCCTCTCCAGCTTGGTTTCTTGATCGCGCCAGCCTGCTCTAGCCATCCCACTCCAGCCTTACATTGTGCCAACCTGTTCTAGCCCTTCCACTCCAACATGCACACAAACCTTTGCTGCCTTGATGGAGCTCCTGCTCATCGCGCATCAAGCCATGCTGCATTGCGCCTTCCTTGCTCATCGTGCTATGCTCAGCCCACCATCCACCAAGTCTTGCATTACACTTGTATTTCATCTTTGTGGCTTGCATGCATTTGTCTCTCTTGTCTCCCCCCATCCAATTCCGTCCCTTCTCTTGCTGCTTGATGCAGCCCTTCTCAAAAACCCCCCCCTCCCCCCAAACATGGGGTGTGTCCTACTCAACCTATACCATTTCCCCTCTAGTGATGCTCTCCTCTCGAAGCCTACAAGCATGAAAGGTGTGGAGGGTCTTGTATTCTTCTCCCCACTATAAGATTTAGCAAGAAATCTACAGCCAAAACCGGCAAAAGAAAAGCGGAAGAATGGATCAACTGAAGGTCAAGGTGGTGAGGGATCAACTGGCATCAGTTGGTCACATGCCATTTGGCCTTGATGGTACCATTACTGCTACAGGAAGAAGCTAGGGAGAAGCTCTACAACAACGACAAGGATAACAAGGCGTTGCTGGCGAAGGATTACGCTAGCAAAGAAAAGGCCAAGCCTAACGGTGGCAAGTCCAAGAAAGATGACTCTGATGACGAAGACACTTCCAAGAGGAAGCAGAAGAGGAAGTGCTTCTATTGTGACATGCCAGGTCATATTGTGAAGGACTGCACAAAGAAGAGGGCGGATCAGAAAAACGAAAGGAAGGAGTCCGACTCAGATTCAAAGGGTGACACAAAAGCCAAAGCAAATGTGGGAATCGAAGAGTTGTTCTTCGTGACATGTCCGTGTGTTCCAAAGGTCAGATATGCCGACCTAGAAACCACAGTGATGATGAGATGTGGGTCAATGAGCAGTCAGATGCCTTTGTGAAGGTGAAGGACAGCATGGAGTGCTTGGTATCTTCTAGGTGTGTGGCTGTTGATATTGACACGAGGGTGGATTCCATAGTGCCCTGGAGTCTCAGAGTCTCTCCATAGCATGCTATAAAGGCTTAAATTGAGAACATCAAGTACATACCAGATCGTTGTACTGCCTGTGTGCTTGCTCTGAAAGCAAACCATGCACCTCGTCAAGGCACACACCAATAACCTGTGTAATCCTGTATTGTCCCCTTCTGAAGTACAGCATCCATCTGAACATGCTCTTCATTTATCTCAGGTAATGCAAGATTGGAAGGAATTGGCCTTCTTCGAAGGCAGAAGGGGACATGTGGGTGCTTCTTCAAATCTCAGACGCAGATTGCTAGAAGGTGATGGGCGAGGTGTACTGAAGCCAAAAGAGTACCTGTTTGAGAGCTCAGTGAGAGTTCGTGGTCCAAGTTATCTGAAGATATTCATTTGTTGCGGACCTTGCCAAAGGAAGGACGGGTTGAGACAGACCCTCAGAGCATGGTGCCTGGAAGACTCCAACTTGTTCACTCATTATGAGGGGGACAACTGGAAGATCATGGCGGCTAGATTTCTCGAGTTCGAAGGCGGGAACGTGACTGAAGGTGGTGGTGCCAAGAGGTGCTACCAAAGATGGACCTATGCACCAGGATGGTGTGCGGAAGCTGGAGCAGGAGCCACTGGATGAAAAGCCAAGAAAAGATTTCGACATCGAAGTGTTCCATAGGACTACGACCAGGGTGTTACTGGAGCATCGTCATCGACGTGTTGGCATTGGGCCGAGATGTGTCAGTGAGAGGGGGTGTTGGAAAGGTCGCCTCTCCATCTGTAAGCTCCCATATGAGGAGAGCATGGGGGGGTGAACCTGGGTCTTGAGAGACTGACACATGGGCAGGGTAATGTCTGCCATGTGGGCAGGAATCAAAGAATGAAGAAAAGAGAGGTACCTAGAGGAGCCATGGAGGGGCTACAACAAATGGAGCTCATGGACGGAAAGTCGGCTATGGCTGCTCAGCTTGGATCAGGCCTGGCAGAAGCATATTGGGAGCAGCACCAGATGGCAGGGTATTCCCAAGAGATAGGCGCCTGCGTGGCAAGCTAGGTGGCAGGGTTCGTGGGCAGGAAAGCGACCTACAGCAGGCCCTAGATATGGCACAGCATGGTGAGCCAGAGAGAGCCTGCAGAGGGATGCAAAAGGCAGGGGCAGAGAGAAGGCAAAAAGGCCTGCAAGAGGCTCCTACAATGGCAGAAGAAACAGCCCAAAAAGGGCCTGGCAATAGCCCTTTTATAGGGCTGGTTGGACCAGCCAACCTAGTCGGATTTTACAGACCAGTCTGGTCAGCCAGACTGGTCGGTTCTAGTCAGCAGCCCTTGGAGGCTATAAAAGGAGAGGCCCCAGGCCTCATTTCAACATCCAGCAGCCAGCACACTTGGGAGCAGCAGGAGCAGCAGCATACACTCCCTCAGGCCTACATTCAGGAGGTAGAGGAGAACAAGAACTGCAGACTGAGCTCACAGAGGGCTGGGATTTTTGGCTGTCTTCTAGGGCAGCAAGAAGCTGAGATCTAGACGGAAAGTCTACATACACTCCAGGTGGAGCACGTGGGCTCAAGTCTAGAGATAACCGGCAGATAGGAGAAGGACCTTGTGGTAAGATCAGAGGACCACACCATTGGTGGGACTCTGGATCTCTCTTTTGTATTGTGTCCATAGCTTTGGACGAAAATATATTATTTTGGTGCTTTCTCTATCTGGCTGGTTCATTGTCTATTGATGAGTCTGCACACCTATGCTATGCACATAAGTTTAAGAAGTTTGTGATTCCACACCCCACACCACACTATGTAAGCTCCTGGGCTATTCTATCAGTCTTCCGTTGTGCGTACCCTCTGTTGGCCCTTGGTTAATTTCTAACAATCGTTTCAATAGAGCCTTGAGGTGCCAGCCATTCACTCACTTGTCAAGAGGTGAACCACGTCATCAGAGAAGGATCTATTGCAGCTTCACACATACAGCACTTCGTGAGCACCTATTGAGCTTTCGGTTAATAAACTCAGCTTCTACAGAGATCACTGCTTACAGATCTCAAAGGAGGCTTTGACCGAACCAACTAGCTACACTCAGATTCATCTCCCACATGCATTGAGGATCTCAATCAGACAGTTCCTGGTATGGGTTGAGACAGAATGGGCAGAGGGCATAGGTCTGCCCTTTATGTGATATGCAAGAGGGCCAAGATAGATGATCACTTTGCATTCGGATGCCCTATGTAATATGAGATCTGTGGACGCATCACTATCTTTTCAATAGTGGGGTTGTGGCCCACTCATAGATTTTCTAGCACACCCTAATCAGCGACACAAGAGTACTTCTCTCCTCGAGGGCCAGAGACAGAGAAATAGCTTATACGAGCACAAATGAGGGCACAGAAGGGACCGTCAGAGTTCATCCAGAGGACGATCATGGACTTTTTCTCCAGTGATATCTCCTCTCTACTCTTTGACATTGTCAGACAACAAGCTTTCTCTTGGAGGCTACAGAGGAAGGAGGGACCCCCATAGTCAATCAGCAGCAGCAATCCATTGATAGGTTTTAGCCCCTGGTAGGGCCTTGTAGACTTGTGTGTGAGCTAGTGTGCACATTGCGCACTATTAGTTCATAAACATAAAGTCAACCTTAAAAGTTAAAAAATTTGCCCCATGGAATGTCCGGGATAGGGCTTTAGGGTTAGCCCTCAAACTGATGTACCATCACTTCACTTGTACTTGTCTTGCACTCTTGTGCTGCTCCAATAACTCATACATCTCGTCTTCTATTCTTCAGCTCAGTTTCTGCTGCTATACTGCTTTCCAAGCAACCTAACAGTGGTATTAAAAGTAAGTTATGGTCCTACCTCAAGCTTCAGCTAGCTGTTCCAGCCTTCGATTGCTGCTCCAAGAGACTCTAGTGGCTGCGTGACCTGCCGCCTTGCTGTTTCATGCTGGTTCCAGGTCCGACGGGTAACCACCCTATCTGCTCTGGAGGTCCTATTAGGTCATTCCCACGTACATCACCACTGTACCCATGCCCACAGACATACGGTCACACACACATAGTAGCCTCTAAATACCCAACAATAGGTCAGTGTCAACGTTAGCATAGGTTCCGACACCCTTAGCCCTTTCTCTTCTCTCTCACTTGCAGTAGAAGGTCTATCTGGGGTGGAAGGGGATCTTTTCTTCCCTCACCCACTCTAAGCTGGGCTGAAGCCTCTTACCTAACTTAGGGGTTCTCCCCTCCAAGTAAGCAGTCCTATTTAGCTATCACAGCTCTCACACCAGCCCCATTTGAGAAGCCTTATCAAAGACAATATGACAAGCATAAGAGCGTTTTTTCAGGGCCATAAAAACAAATATTTCAGTTGCAAATGGAGATTAGACACCTCAAGCTTTGACTCACAGGAATGAAGTTAAAAGTTCAAGAAATATGATGCACTATGTTGTACAAAGATAATGACGAAATGCAGGACATCTCCCCCTACTTTACATGGTTTCTACTGTTAAAGATTTTCCTTTCTCTCTGGCCTCAAACACTTACTTCATGAATTCTTTTCCAGTCTTTCTCTGCTCCTGTTGCATCTAGTTAGGTCTATATCCATCCCTTGCCCTTGTCTATTGATAATGAATACAAATGAGGGGTAAATCGTTTGACGCTGGAGGTATATCAGATTGCTTGAATTCAATTGGTTAATTAGCAAGCAGTGATCAGCTGATGGTAGGCAGCAATCAAGATGAAGGCAGTGAGTGATTGAGCTCGGTGTGAATAGAAGCAGTGAATTGTGCAGGTGCTAAAGCAGCGATCAACGATTGCTATCCCCCCACCCAGGTCATCAAGCTCCCTCGTTTTAAATAAGAAAAGTTGGTGATTGAATTAAAAGCTAATTTTAGCTTTACTTGAAGCACCATCGCTTACTTTTAGGAAAAGCTACGCCCAAAATCCTCTAAAAACCATTTTGCGCTGACCCTGGCGATTCCTAAAATCTAAATAGTTTGTCGTGCTTGCCAAGGATATTCTTATTTTAAACAAGCCAATTCACCCAAAAAAACACTCACACACACACTAGTGCATGAATCTACATGTGCATATATGTAAACATATAGAGGATGAAAATATGTGAGTGTGTTATAGGCACATAAAGACCTACATGAGCCTCAAACAACCAACTAAATACCTGCAAATGATGTATAGGCATGCAGCTGCTACTTGATTTGTTCGCCGACCCCTTGTGAAATTCCGTTCGACTGCGAGCTGGATAGACATTCAAATATTTTAGAGGCCAATATGAAGATTAAGCAGCATATGTTTTTTTTGTTATTCTTTGGGATTCCTTCATATGCAACCCTGAAGATGAATCTCAAAAGCAAGATTGAGCATCATGGGACAATATGATTGTGACTACACAATAAATTATTGGAGAGGAGACACTTCACATTCAGGAAGAAGGATGAAAAAGACTTGCCGTGTATAGACGATGAGCAGCTCCCACAACATCCTCTTTCCCACTCATGGCAAGGAAGTCTGTGATATCCCTGATCTCATTCCTTCCTGAATATAAAAAGTTCATAAATGCATAAGACATATGTATGTAAGTAACTACGTATGTATGTCAGTATGGACCCTCGAAAGCTAGTTTGCAAACATCTTCAAACATGTTTGAAAAGTAATGCTGAAATGAACATGGTGCCAAAAAGATTTCATTAAATTACAGCACTAAGCAGATATGTATATTTCAATATTGGGCTCAAAAAGCCATATGTAAATTTCAAAAATCCCTATGTAGACTTTAGTCAACTATTTTATAGCTATTCCACTAGATCTGCAAATAAATAACCCGAAGAAAAAGCTACAAATCCATTAACATAGAAGACCAAGAATTACCCATCAATTTGTATGTACGTATGTACATTGTTATGACCCCAAAGTCATTGCATGTAGCTGGGTGGAGAGCCCCACCAGCTTTCCTTACTAATGCTTGTATAGTCTTGGATAGCTCTCAGGATAATTGGCTAGCTGGTATCAAAGCCACAATGTTGCCAGTTGGGCCATACACCTCATGTGTGTGGAGAGTTGTACCTGCAAATTTCGGGTGCCATCAAGGTTGAAGTTCATCTTTCCGTGTTCTGATTTGAGGTGTGGTGTAGAAGCGTGAGAAAGTGTCTCAAGAGGATAGTCTCTCCTTGCAAGTCTTGTCTATAACGATGTGTCCCACAATCTAGATTGCTAACCTAATCCACAACCATCCACACATATTCACAACCACGCCAAAGATCAAACTTTGAACCAAAACTGGATTACCGTCAGTATGGGCGTCAATATACCAGACGAAAATACCAACACCTATAGCCAACGCTATCGTTATATCTCCGACGAGAATACCAACTCCTATACGATGTTGTGGAAGCATTCCAAGAAAACTCGAAGTGCTTTTTCGCCTCATTTTCTCACACGTTTACGTCTGATTTGCCTCTCCTTCATTTCAAACTGTTCACCGCTCCTCCCCCGGTTTACGAGGCCCTTCCCACCACCGAGACTCAGAGGATATGCTAGAATCCGTACATCATGACCAAGATCTTCGTCTTGAGACACAACGTTCTAGTGGAGTCGCCACCACCAGCCCCATTGGCAGAAGAGCTATAGCAACCACATCTAGTGTCCCTCCTCTAGCCTCTCCCAAAAATCTGCCATATGTATCGATGAGTCACGATAAATCATCAAAGATGCCAGAAAGTCCAGAGTCATAGCTTGCATGAGACAGCTCATGCACATGACCTTTGAGATACATTTATTAGATAGATGGCCACACCAGTGTTGAGAGGGAAAAAATCACGTCATAGAGCAACCCCATAAGGAGTTCCATACCTCGTATGAGACAGCTCATGCGCGTGACCTTTGAGATATTAGATAGATGGCCACACCAGAGTTGAGAGAGAAAAAATTACGTCATAAAAGAAAGAAAGAAAGAAAGAAATTTTATTAGAGTCTTCGGAAGACCGATGGGTCTATGAGACTGAAAGAAAACCTGATACAAACCACGGTAAGGGTGAAGCTACTAAACGAGCATCATCACCCGTGCTGAGTCCTAAGTCTGATCATACATAGTCAATTACATCTGGGTGTGACAATGAAAAGAAAAAGGACTGAAGCGGAGCGGAATCCTCCGTATGTCATGTCACCTTAGCTGGTGCGTAGCCATAAAGCAACCCCATAAGTTCCCTGTATCTCCCAATCGTGAGTTTGATATGAAGTACATACTATCACGCATGTGCAAAGTAATAACACATCAGCGATCAGAGATCTGAGATGCAAGGAGGAAAGATAAGACGAGGCCACCTATGTGAGAAAGTCAAATTGGAGGAGGGCCAAAAATGAATTAGTGATGATCCCAGTCAGTGATAAGTGGAGCCGACAACGAAAAGTGACAAGAGTCCACATGCGGGGAGAGGTGCTTCACATCTCGGGAGTAGTGACAAGAGAGTGCGTGGTAAGTATGTGTGCTACGTACTTCTTTTGTAATTTTTAGTTTGATTTGAATACACATTGTTTTGTTCATAGCATATTTTTTATTTGGGTTCACAATATTCCACGGTTGATATCCTACCGACGAGGAGTACGACTATGCATATGTTCATGGCACGCAGGCTCTCTTCGACAGGCTAGATCGCGAGGAAGTCCCTACAAATAGATGGCAGTTGCATGCCATGTAAGTCTGATCCTCCTTGTTTGCTTTCTGTCCATTTTTTAAATCAAGAATTAGTCATATTTCTAAATTGTTACATGCACCATTCTTAGTGTGCGAGCCAAGATGAGGACGCAAGAAAGGCACGGGAGGAGACAAGACTGGAAATGCAGATGAAATTAAAGCTTTCTTTTGGCATTTTATACATAACCCCTTTTGAAGAGAACTTTTGTAATACATGATGTAAGAGTTTATGTAGTATTTTTGTAATGTAACCAAACACCGCGGGATGCTCCACATGGTACTTGAAACTGATTTTGGTTTTCAATTATAGTAAGGCAGAATGGGGCTCAAAAAAGTCTCAATCTGCTCCATACAAAATTAAAAAAAAAGAGCACAACGCTGGTGCCCGTCGCGTATCCCAAGGTCTGTTTCCGTCGAGATCCGACGCGTATATTAACAATGCTCTTCCAATAGACATACCGACGCTTATACAGTATACCGATAGGGCATGTGAAATAGATGGATCTCTCGAAAAGAGATCTCCTTCTCGATCATCAATAAGGCTTGGGTAGAAGCTGTGTGCTTGCTTGAGAAGCACTTTCCCTCAAGCATTCTAACAACTCAAGGACACTTGCTTGTTCACATGGTAAAGGAGGTCGCCATTGCAAGAATCGTTCATAGTGGTTGGATGTCTTTCCTCGAATAGCTTACAAAAACTTTAAAGAGATTTGTAAGGCAAAAAGCAAGATCGGAGGGAAGCATGGCAGAGGGCTGGCTTGTGCAAGAGTCATTGGTATATACCACTGAGTTTCTTGTATGCATGGATCCTAATATGCCAATCTGTTAGCATAACAAGGATTGTAGCCGAGGTTACTCAAAGAAAGATAGGAGTGTTGAGGGAGCAAATCATCAAATTTTGTATCCTCAATAGCAACAACAAGCAAAAGTGGATTCAAAGATATGAAGAGACCAAAACTGAAAAAGCAAGTCGAGGAGGAGATTTTATAGCAAGGCACAAGAGATACATGTATCCATAGGACCTTACTCTTCTCCCCAAAGACATGTCACGTGCTTGGCTACATCAAGCTCTTCGTCGAGCTGAAGATGATGCAGAGATAGTTTGCACGAGAATGTCATCTAAATGCACGTTTCTTTCTTTTTTATTTGCTTAAGTTAATCATGGTCACAATCACTATAAAATGCATCCTCATTGTTTTAACAATTCTCTTTGTAGCACAAAAAGTACCGTGCATTATAGTCATATGGACAACATTTTCTTGTGGAACGCATCGATTACAAGAGAGACACAATTGATTGTGGAGTCAAGGCTAACATCATACAAGATAGCCAAGCAAGTATATCTAATACCACTCTCTTTTCCTCACAGTTAGACGATAATGGGACCATAATCAATATCTTAGAAGTTAGATTTAGACAATTTGGTATTTTTATTCTTGATGTAAAATGGCTTAGAGCTATCTACAATGGTCCCAATGCTGCAGTCAAGAAAGTGATAGTAGACTTTTTGCCATAGACTCCACCAAAGTCATGACCAATGAAAGTGATAGTTTTGTTATTCCTGAACATTGTGAACAAGTACGTACTAATGAATTCATTTTAAAATAATTGTAAGATTTCATATGTAATGTAAATTAATATAATTAGTCCTTATTAACGATGGTGATATGTAGTCCAAGATGCTCCTTCAAGTAAACCGACTTTCGAAGATAGGGATGTAAATATGGAGATGCCAATGGATCTAGTTGATGCCGATGGATCTAGGAGTTGCAAGTCAAAATGATTTTGGATCCTCGTCTTCTTTAGTACAATTATGTTTTTTGCCTAGGATACATGGGGGTTTGAATATTCTCAATATTCATATTCATCTATTAGCTCACAAGTCCACGCTCTCTTGCTCTCCTTTTTCGAGCAACATCAACTAGATGGGCTATTATGCTTTCCTGTATGGTTGACTCTCTTCGTACAGATGCTTCTGGCCATTCATTTCCTGCGATCTCTAATGTTATTTTCGGCACATGCATGGTCGAATTCCTGACTATCCCTTTTTTTGTCACCTGATTCATGATTGCAGCAGCTTTTGGCTCATTTTCCTTGGTCGGGTTACCCTCCAGCAGATCCAGACAATTCCCTCCGTATAGAGCATTCATTGGAGTCGGTGGCCACTGGCACCTTAATGACGATACTCTTGTAACGACTCGTGGCCATTGGGTGTTGATTGGTGTAGCATGATGTAATAAACCATCCAATGTGTAGACTCAAATTAGCAAGAGAGTGACCAACGTTTGGAGGTGCTACATGTTAATTAAGGAAGAAAAAAATCACTTGTAATGTATTGCAAACTACTTTCCTTAAATTATTCTAGAATGCCAGCATCGGTATGTAAGTCGGTATAGGCATCGGTATAGATGTCGGAATATTCGTTGGGTCACACGATCCGGCCAATTGCGATGCAAAGAACATTCTAAGGCCCGCAAAGCATCGAGAAATAAGCATCTGAAATGGACCCATGAGTAGTAGTGGTGGAGCAGCAAGCATGTCACAATTTTGGAGCAGCAATCTGTCGCAATTATGGTGCTGCTTCTTGGGTCCTAATGAAAGTGGAGCAACATATGTCACATGGCCCCCTCCACTTGGGTGCAAAGTGACACATTGGCTACATCGACACATGCGTAATAGTTCCCTAATGGGAGATTTTGTCGTATGCTGTGACCCCTTTGTGAGCCCTTGTCCAGGGACAATCAGGCACAGCCTAGGATAGGAGCCCTTTTGGGCCCCCTCAGGACTGGAACAAGTAAAGGATGGTAGGGGAAGGGCTTCCTATATAGGCTACCCTGCACCCCTCCCTAGGCTGCCATCTATGGGGCCTAGGGCTGCCTTTTATGGGGCCAAGGGACCAGCCAAGAGAACCGACTGAAAAGTCGGCCATCTTGGGCTGGTTGGCTCAGCCCTTCCAGCCCTATAAATAGGGGGCCTCCAGGCCCCCATTTCTCATTCAGTTCCTAGTCATTTCCCATTCAGTTCCCTCAGGTCTTCAGCCTCCTACAGCTCCTCCTCAGCCCCCTCTGAACAGCCTAACACCCAAAGCCTTTTAAGCCATTCCCTCACCGGAAATCCTTTCTCTTGGGCTCCTTCTGCATTGGCGAATCGTTAGAGACCATCTGCTGCTGGTTTTTTTGTCTTCATACAGCCTTTACAAGCTGTTATCATCCATTTGTTGCAGCCGCCTTTCACACGTGGGAGTTTCACTGCATTCTGGAGCATCTGCATCCGCCTCACTATTTCGGAGTTTTTTTGTTGTTGTTTGGACCGTATTCCAGCCGAATTGGTTCTTTGAAGGCTGCTGCTGCATTTATGACCTGTTCTTAGGCTGTTGCTGCATAGCTGCCCCTAACAGAGCCATTTCGGAACTCAATCTTGGCTTCCAGCTCATCTACAACTGCCATTTTTCAGAAGGGTAACCTGCTGCAGCACTTTGGAGTTGCCTTGCTGAGCCGCCTTGCAACTTTTGAGACCTGCCTTCGCATTTGGAGCACCTACAGCTACTGCCTTGCACATTTCCGGCCTGCGTGTGCATTTTGGCGTTCTTCAGGCCTTCGACCAGCTGCAACTATCTACAGTAGCACCTCTTCAGCTGTCTTGCACACGTGGAGGCTGCTATTGCGTTTTGGAGTCCTAGACCAGCCGCCATACTTGCTGGTTCTTCAGCTGGTGCTGCGAGTTTGTTACCTCAGTTTGCACACATGGAGTCTCTCCCTTGTGGTGAAGATCAATCCGCACAAGTCTTAGCTTGGGATGAGAAGAATGACAAGGCACTAGCGCTTATTGGTGTGAGGTTGGCTAACAAACTACTTCATCATCTTGACCTCACTACTTCAGCCAAGGAGACACTCGACAAGCTGGAGAATATATATGCCACATCTACATTATCTATCCCTCTCTGAAATGGTAGGTGATGCTCAATGATGCTATGTGTGTTTGTGTTGAGTCAAATAAAGGTTCTGAGCCTTGAGTTGTCCCTCTAAATTGAATGTATTTGGAGTCAATAAGAGGTACTCTGCCCTGGGTTGTCCCCCAAATATGCATGTATTGTCTTTTACTTTGGTTGATGGTATTGACCAAGTTCAGAGTAAGGGGGGATGACGAGTGATGGTTTGCCCTAACAGGTCGCAAGCTGACTGAGAAGTCACTATCACACGGGAGGTGTTGGATAGTTGGACTTGCTCTTTCCAGTATTGCGGTGGAGGGGGGATCTCGGTCTACTCTTTGCGTGTTGGGTCTCACACTCTTTGCTCTGAAGGGGGGTGTTGGAGATATCATAATCAAAGAGTGTGTTGGTGTGAAGTGTTGGTGTGTAGTACTACGTGATCTAGTACTAGTCTACGTGTGTGAATCTTGTGTGAGTGCCACGTGTCATCATGGGACTTATCCCATATGCACTAGGTGCAGTGTGTGAGTGAGTAGCCTATATAAGGCTTGTATTTCACTTGTCTTGTCATACTTGATGAATGAATGAAAGCCTTTGGCATGTCTTCATTTGTTAATCATTTCCTCACACCCTAACCTTCTCTCTCTCTCTCCCTTCACCATGTTTCTAACATTCTGGACAGCGAACGGAGTAAGGTTTGGGGTCTGTTTCAGCAGCTCTTTTCAGTTATCTTTTATAGTTTTACGTAGCTCACTCTCAGCTCTATAGTTCAGTCAGCTCTCAGCTCTCTTATAGGATCTCTCTCCTAGATTTCACTCTCTCGCTCACGCAGTAACCTTGCATTCCGGTAAACAACACAAGCCTCTCCCTTGCCTTGTAGAAGCGTCCTACATCGTCAATGTGGATAGCATCAAGGTCTCGGTATTGGTCGGTGTTGCCTCTCAGGTCTTTGGGTTTGCTATACGTGTACACAGTGAGCTCTTCAGAAGCGCGTTTCCATGCTGTTTCGAAGAGTGTTCTTTGTATTTCTCAGTTCTCCAAGTATAAAGCAAATTCTCCCCTGATTGGGGGAAGGGGCCCTAAGTGGGTACCGGGACCCAATCGGTTGTCGGCTCTACTCTCTCTCTAGCCTCATCTCCTTTCTCTCTCTATGGTGGATTACGCTAATTCCTCGATAAAGGTTGAAAGAAGGTCTTGCTCTAAATTACACGATCAAATTACCACTGCATGTTACAACATGTGAGGAAGACGATAAGCAATGTAGTCAAGTTACGGTGCCCCTCGACTAACAACCAGTGGATTGTAATGCGCAGCAAGGCACACTAGCTGACCAATTGCGAGTAATCTCACCGCAGAATCACCTGGAAAGCAACCTTAGCCTGGAATCAGCCCAAAATCTCAACAAACAACCTTCCACTGCCCAACCCCGGAAGACCCAAAAAGCAACTTGTCCAGCCTGTAGGAGCTCCGGAACAGCCCTAAACTGCCACAAATCAATTTGCCCTAACCTAGGGAGCACTTGCACAGCCCTAGAACCAATTTCGCCCTGCTACCAAACCTGAATATTAGCCGAAAACGCCTCCAGATGAAAATCGCCCAACCCTGTGGCCACTGGAACAGCAAGAATCCCCTCTTAGTGAAATCACTCGTCTTCCGTGGCACCAGAATCAGCAAGATTCAGCCTTGCATGAAATCACCCTGCCTCCTAGCACCTACTCTTTTGGATCACCAAAAAACTACGCCAAGGCACAATTAATACACCAACACATGCACAATTTGCATGGGATCACTAGGAATTCATTCCTTGAGCCTGATACACGTACTAGGACTCCTGGAATTCCCGTACCCCAAAGGTCCAAGGTATTCACACATAAATTCAATTACATTAGAAAATTCACATCCTCGTGACAAAATGAGCTTTAAGTAGGCTTCACGATACAAAGCTCTTACAAATGAGCATCTCATGATCCACAAATTACTCCTTGAATCTCTACATCATACCAACCACAATCACACCTTACACATATACATACCACATTAAATACACGCATATAACTTGAGCACACACCTAGAGATACATATTTGCCTCTATACTTAAGAAGGCTTGTACTCCAACAATAATGGAGTGTCACATTCACCAAAATGAAGGTGGTGAGGGATCAATTGTCGGTGGTTGGTCACCAGACGAATTCGGTTTGGATTGCTAGGCTTTTGTGTGGCACTGAGCGGGAGAACCTCTTTATAGTCATCAACTAGCAGCCCAGTTCTCAGCTTTGTAATAGGTCCGTTGGCCCCAAAACAGGCCATCCAATAGGCCCATAATCGTTGGCTGATCTGGTGGTTGGCTCAGCCTAGACCCAACCTTCCTTGCGCCAGCCCACACTGCCCTTCCCACTTATAAATAGGGGCTTTGTTCCCTCTCTACATCATCCCAAAGAAGCCTCCAGCCTTCAACATAAGGCACACAGGAGAAATAGGTAGCACAGCCCTTAGTCCCTCAGTTTGGTCAACCACTTTTGGCTGTAGTAGTCCCCAGCATAGAGCTGGATATTTGTAGCTCACCTTAATAAGTTTCTTCCCGTTCTTGTGGATGTTTGCAAAAGATACTTTGTGCCTGTACTTGCTACTATTCCATTTCAGTCTCATGGGTTCATGACGGAGCACTTGCTTGTGAGTGATTGGAGAGAGTTCGCATTATTACTTGAGAAAATTTCCATTTCATGGGTTTGCTACAGCAAGTGCAACCTGTTCTTTACCATGCTTCATTGTCAGGTTCTTTTTTTAAGACATGGGTATTACTCATCAAAGGACGCACAGCAGGAAGCTCTAAAGGCTGGCCAGCTATTACTGTAAATTAGCCCCATCAGGTTCTTAGTTTCCTAATTACCATGGATTCATTGCAGATTATATTTCTTTTAAATTGAAACTGTTCAAGAGGTCTTCCAGCCAGTTAATGCATGCCCCAGTGGCCATTTGGCAAGTCGTGCATGTGAGTGGCCTTGCCCTAATTCTAAATTGAAGCATGCAGTCTTATTGAAAAATAGCATGCCCAATCTCATTGATAGTAGCTTTGGCCACTAGTTGTCAGTGTTCAGTGGCAGGTTTTTCTTCTGTAGGCATGGACTCCAGCCAGCTTTGTTAGTTCTAATGCCTGTCATGACAAGAGAAATGACTAATCTGTGATTAGTACACATTAGAACATTATTATATATTATACGCCAATGGTGTAACATGTATTTGTATTTATGATGGACACCAACCGAATTGTTATGGCAGTGGATCATATGAGTAGATAGGGCTCACTGCTTCACACCATCAAATTTGGACATGTGACACTTATTCTATTAATAAAGATATGCACCCATGTGTCTAGGTCCTAGGGGCAATAGGAAGGGAAGGGTGCATTAAAGTACGATGGAACAAGCACAGATTGGCTACACAACTATAAGACACCCAAACTTTGTCCATTCATACCTCAAAGGTCTCATAGTATAGAAGACACAAGGACTCTAGCTCCCCCCACCCCCCCAACACCGCAAGGGGCAAGGATGGAACAGGCACAGATTGGCTACACAACCATAAGACACCCAAACTGTGTTCATTCATGCCTCGAAGGTCTCATAGTATAGAGGACACAAAGTCTCTAGCTAGGGGGTCAAGGGGTCCATTCACTTCAATGTATTTCAAACCATGCTATAGGCATGCTATTGTCTAATTAGGACATAAAGACCATTCTCAAGCTGACCTCATCAGATTCAATGCAAGAATTCATTTATGCAATGTCTAAACACGCATCATGTCATGCAGCAAATAATATTATCTGCTTTCATTGCAGTATCCACATGATAAGTTTGTTTCGAAGCAACAAAAGGAAAGCTTGATCAGAACACTAACCTTTTTCCAAGGTCTTCTCATGTGAATCTGTTGCAAAGCCGTATCCAGCACTTCCTGAACCTCCAAGGCGACCATAGCTGCTATAATGTGTGTCCTTGACAAAGTTCCCTTGCAATTGACTCTGCAAAAACAACAAGCAAAAGATTTAGAGAAGAATATGCCCAATGCTGAGCCACATTTCCAATCATCCATGCTTGTGGTACGGGTACAGGAGGCACTGTACGAACGTTGAAATAACACAACTTTGAATGTGTGTTTTTCATGATTTATATTGCAAAGGGACTTTCTAGATGTGTGTGACAATTTAAAAACGCTAATTTTTTAAAAACGCATATAACAAGTTCTAAAGTCACACTGCATAATGCACATCAATGAGATATATGTAAGATATAGCATCTGGAGAAGAGGTGGGATGTGATGCATGTACACAGGGAGAAGACCCACCGTCCTCTAGCCTACATAGGAGGCTCTGATGTGTGTGCATAAAAGTTCGGAATGTGGGGCCCATATGCTGCTGCCTAGTGGATGCACAAAGAGAGACAAGGTAGAAACTGGAACACCAGCTGCCTGTCTAAGTTTTCTCTTGCTTCTTTTTTCTTCTCTTCTACTTTCTACATCGTATCAAAGCCCAAGGTGTTTACGTAGCACAGATCAGCCTCTCTCTCTATCTCTCTCTCTCTCTCTCTCTCTCTCTCTCTCTCTCTCTGTGCACAAAGGAGGCTCACATGCACTGAGGATTTCCACTGGATAGATGCCGGTCGCTTCCCATCAGCTAAGGATTGAGACAGGGAGAGTTGCAGGCATGCAGCGGATCTACAAGCTAAGCACGTTGGGGATCGAGACATGGGAGCATTTCTTATGTGTCTACCCAGCCTACTATTAGATTCGAGGACGATATGACAGCCTCTTTCTGTTGGAAGTCAACATCTCCTAATGTCACCTTAGTGAGAGAGGGCCGGTGCTTGTGGGTGTGCCCGCCCCCCGCGAGGTTAGGCTAGTCTAGAGAGAGGGCCTTGTTGTGGGTGTGCCCACCCCCGTGAAGATAGAGTAAGGTAGATCTACCTGTGCTTGCAGGTGTTTATGGGACAGAAGACTAGGCCCAAGCAGCCCCTTCTTATAGGCTGCTGGGTCGGCCCTATCACCAGGCCAGGTCGGCCTAGGCAGGGGGGCCAGCCCACTTTTAGCGCTACAGCAGGGGAGTGTCAGCCCTATAGGGCTGATGCCCCCAGCCCTCATATGCAGGGTATGGGGGAGAGGCAGCCTGGTCGGCCCATAGAGAGCTGTGGGGTCGGCCCACTTGGTTGGCTGGTCGGTCCCCTAGCATACTGGCCAACTACGGGGGGCTGGGGCTATATATAGGCCCCCCTCCTCCCCTCATTTCTCATTCATAGAGCAGCCATCTTGGTGGACTAGTTCTTCCATCTGCTGGAGCAGTTCCTCCAGTCTTGCTGTGCATCTCATTTTGGTGGCTGTTGAGCAGCCTGGTGGAGCTCGAGCAGACTGTTGTGCAGAGGTTTTCCCCTAGGTGTAGAGGGGTTTTTGCCAGAGATCACTTGCAGTTCTCTTGTTTCTTTCTCTTCCTCTCAGTGTGGTGTGTGTAGGTTTGCTCTCTCTCTCTCTCTCTCTCTCTCCCCCCCCCCATTTCTGTTCGTTTCTGCTGCACTTCTCATTGGCTAGAGACCCGGCTAGAGACCCGAGGAGCGGAGGGAGTGTTGAGCCAGCATATAGAGAGGAGGTTTAGGGTGCTGTTCGGAGGTGTCTTTGAGGAGGAGCGTGTGCAAGGAGTGGACTGTTCAGGTGCCCAGCAAGGGGTGACTTTGAAGGGTGTTTACAGATTAGAGAGGTGGTGTTCCCGAGGGACTTATAGCGAGGAGTGAAGGTACATTGGGCTGTCAGCCTCTTCAACCTCTTCCCCAGCCCTCTCCTTTCTTCAACCTTCAGTCCCCTTCCATCCCCATCCACCTTCTCTCAGTTCAGCTCTCTCTTCACTCCGACATGGTGACTTTTCCCAAGATGGCAATGAACAAGACAAAAATCCCAGTTTTGCCCACGTTCTCAATTTCCGTCAATTGGATGGGCTCAATTACGGGGTCTGGTGATGGAGTCTGTGTTACAGTCACATGATCTGGAGTTGCCAGACCCGATCTCCTTGCATCCATCAGCTCTGGGACCGTGAATGCAAGGGTAAGGTCGTTCATTTTCCTTAACTATACTCCTCAGGTGATTAATCACGTGAAGCACATGACAGTGGCTAAGAGTATTTGGGAGCACTTGGTGTCCCTATATAATCGAACCTCTCCCGAGGGTTTCCCTGTAAGTTTTGGAGCCCAAGGCGTCCTGTACGTGTAACCGTTGTGGCCAAAAAGGTCATTATTGGCGGCAGTGTCCCCAAAGGATTAGTGAGGGGACCAATAACCACTTTGATAGTGTTATTGCCACAACAATGTATAATCCAGCCTTCTAGTAGCACGATGCAGGATACATTGCTAGCTGACTTTTCGGATCCAGATGGTGGATTGTTTGCTTGTTTGTGGCAGTGGTACCTGGCGGTCAGGAAGGGAGTCTTTCATCAAGTCAAGCTTTCACGTAGGACCTTGAGCCATGAGGAGTTGTTCCCGTTGACTCAAAAGGCAGTATGTTATCAGTATGTATTTTGTTTGGACGTTATGACCTAGCAGATCCAGAGGGGGTCTCCTAGTGTTCTGCTGCATCTATTGTCGGATGAGCTGTTGGAGATCCGGATGGATCTGCATATTGCCAATGCTGGAATCCACACACAGTTGATTGATCCTTGTGAGTTGTTGTCATTGGAGCACTGAAGTTCATCGATCTCGTGATAGTGTACCAGTTTGGACTTGAGAGGGGGCTTCACAGGGGGCTATCTAGCTCCGAGATATAGGTGCCCATGCAGGAAAACTAACCTTGCACCGGTGGCAGTATCAGTGGGATTATTGTTCAAGTACCTTCTGTTGGAGTGGCATACCAATACCAACAATTGGATTGTTGTACCAAATGACCCATTGTAGCAGGGTCCAGTACTAGACCAAAGGAGTATACGGCACCTGTGGCCTCAAAGCAACAATTCCAGGTTTCTAGTAATCGTGCTAAGATGGTTTGCGCCAAGAGAGGGCTTCTTGATAGTACCTGTAGCAGTCTTCCATGATGGAACATCACACGATGGATTCCTCCAGTTGTTCCGGCAGCACACCCACTCCCTGGCGTTTGTGTTCTATCCAAGAGCTGAGAGGGGGTATTGGAGGCCAACATCTACTAATGTCACCTTAGTGAGAGAGGGCTAGTGCTTGTGGGTGTGCCCACCCCCCATAAGGTTAGGCTAGTCTAGAGAGAGGGCCTTGTTGTGGGTGTGCCTGCCCCCGTGAGGATAGAGTAGGGTAGATCTACCTATGCTGGCAGGTCGAATTGGGGCAACAGACTAGGCCCCAGCAGCCCCTTCTTATAGGCTGCTAGGTCGGCCCTATCACCAAGCCAGGTCGGCCATAGGCGGGGGGGGGAGCCCCTTATAGGGCTGCATGGCAGCCTCTATGTACAGCAGGGGAGGGTCGACCCTATAGGGCTGAGGCCCATCCTTCATATGTAGGGAGGGGGTGACTACCGTGGTTAGCATTGTCCTCCTTCATAGCATTATCAGCGACAGGTGACCAAAGATGTTGATATGTGCACACAGTGAGATGGTTTGAGCGACAGGGGTTACATATGGATAGACTTCCTCCTTTCCAGTACAACATTGATGCACCATTCTCCCCACTTCAGTATCATGAGATTAAGCAGGTCATACATGAGGATCTTCTATAGCTACACACATTCCGGACCTGATTAAAACCAGTTGAGCTCCCTCTGAAGTTTAGCTTCTACAAAGATCATTGCCAACATATCTCGGATGAGGAGTTTATTGACCCACCAAGGTATACACGGGTTCACTTACCCCATTCATTGAGGATCTCCATTGGACAGTTTCGGGTCTCTTCACATAGGTTCCGCATTGAGAGTGGCAGAGCAGAGGGTCTACTCAGGGACAGGATTATTTGTACTCTGTGTAGCCTACAGGAGGTAGAGTCAGAGGAACATTTCATCTTCAGATGCCCCGTTTACTATGAGATCAAGGGGTGATTCTATTGTCTATTCAGAAATAGCTCCAGGGTATCCAGATCAGAGATGCCTGGCCGCGTTCATTCATGAGACAGTTAGGCATCCTCAGCATCAACTCCGACTTCAGAGACATGAGGAACATACCCATTTGGACTCATCTCAGAGCATGATCACAGAGTTCTTTCCGCCAGATCACACGAATGCCCATTCCACAGGTCTCAAACATGATCGTGACCTAGAGCCAGTGACACAACAGCTCAGACAGAGGGTTGATGCACAGATTACAATTGGGGACATTCCCTCCATGTTCAAAGTGGGAGCCAGACCGACAGGTGTGACCGTCGCCCTCGTCAGACACAAAGCTGTGACCAAGAGATAGTGTAGGACAGCACCCACTAGGGGTGGTCACCAGCACTCCATATCGGATTTCATGCTATCACTCCCTCACTCTTGACGAGGGGAGGGGCCACATTGTCCTATAGCACACTTCATTCTGTCTTATGACGGTAGTGGAGGATGGTTTTACTGTAGATGATTACTTGTACTGTTTGATATGACTATGTATGATACAATTTCTGTTTCTGCATGGGTGTGGATGCTTGGTTAGTAGCTCCACCCCTTTAACTGGACTTGTATCAGGTTTTTTCAGAGTCTCATAGACCCATCGTTCTTCCGAAGACTATAATAAACTTTCTTTCTTTCTCTCAGCTCCTTGAGAGTGTAGGATAGTGTGTTTGGCAGGAATGGCAACGACACTTTCAGGTCTGCAAGCTTGATGGGACGAACTATCCGTTGAGGAAGTTCAGGGTGAAGACCCAGCTAATAGCAGGATTGTGAACAGCTCGGAGAAGCTCCATTACCCCAAGGAAGAATATCTTTACAGATGATGATGATGCTAAGGACCTACTGATGACCGAATGGGAGGAGAAGATGCACAAGCACTGGGATGACGGTAGTAGACAGCGTAATACCACTAATCCAAGCTGTGGGAGATCCTTCCAGACCAATGACCCATGTCATCAGTACAATCTACAACTTAACAATGGAGATCCAATGATGAAGGGTCACTCTAGAACCTAGAGTCCCCCACTCACCTATGGCACGCAGGGTGAAACTGCAATGGGTGACCCAGTTGCAAGCAGTGATGCTGGACACCATCTCCCAAACATTGTCCTCTGGAGGAAGAAGTGGGCGTAGGCCAGCAGGAGGAGACTCATCATATGCCTCTATCCTGAAAGCATGCTGGGCTTGAATCTAGGGAGGCTGGGTCGATGAGACGGCGTGTCCTCCTTCCATCAGCCACGCAACCTCACACCAAGTGAAATCACGCTGCATCCTTTGCATGCTGATCACAATCCGGAGGGCTCCCAACCAAATTCTCTGCGCTGCCTGGCAGCCCCGAAGAAATGAGGGATCGTCTCTAGGTTTGTGTGCACGAAGGAGGCCTGTCCATTGGCCCCTGGTTGGAGCAGATGCAGGTTTATGGTAGATCTTCCCAGGCCTAACACTGGTCCACATACATATACATACACACACACATTGGAGATCACTATGAAGCCCCATATGAGGATGCCAGGCAGTAGATCAGGATTGGCCGGGATAGGTAGCGGTTATATTTTTACAGGTGTAGCAGGCCTTGGTTTGAGCGGAATGATGGTGCCTCGGGCTGCATACTGCAGCAGTTTGTGTGTGGGGTGGAGGGCTGCCCTGGTCTGGGCCTATTTATAGGCCAGGACAATGGCAGCCCAATCAGCCACTATGGTTGGCTGGTACAGACAGGCAGGTCAGGTAAAACAGAGCCTGCTCTACAGACCAAGTTGGCCTGGTCTGTGCTTTCACCAGCATTACATAAGGGCCTCTTGTGGCTGAAGCCCTTTCACTAGCGCACAGGAGCCCAATAGAGGCTTCAGTTTGCCCCCTTAGTTGACACTGATGTTTTTTAGCTCTTCTCTGAGCTCCTTTTGCCCACAGTTATGGAGTATTCTACTGCATTTTTTGGCTTTCTATTATTTCTCTGCACATTTGCAGTTTGCAGGTTCTTGTACCATCTTGAGTGAGATCGAGTGTGAGAGAACATTCCACAGTGTGAGTTTGCTACAGCCATTGTGGCATCAGTAAGAGCACGTATCGCAATGTCGACCTTCAAGTACACTATCAAAATGATTTAAAATAACTTAAAATTTTGGGTAAAAATATCACCTGGCCATCTGCACTTTTTGTAAAAGTGGGATCTGACGAATAAATGTTGTCATCAAGCACACGTCCACATCCAGTACAACACCTAGACCATATCAAAAAGTGCACAATGACAATCAGTAATTGCTCCTTGCAAGATTTCTTGCCTACATATTGTGAAACGCTGATTTGCGCAATAAATCAAAAAACATTTTAAATTTTCATGTGAGGCATCACATTTGTCTTCTCTACCAAATCCAACTCATGCAATCAGTGGCCAATACCTCCAACTCAAAACTTGTCTTAAAGCACTATTATTTGTGACATTACGCAGTGTACATGTCTAAGTTGACGGGAATTTCAGGAAGAGACAACATACACCTGGGAAGATCTTTGCAGAGTATAATTGTCATCACATTAAAAGGACGCCATAATCTTACAACTAAGGGATGTAATCACAAGATCTGAACATTTTCACCATGTTGTAGATCTGAGCCCGCGATATCCTTGCAAAATTAAACGGAGAGCATGGTGTCCTCAAGACCTACAAATAATTGGATTTCTCCTGAGCATTCTGACGTAAGCTGCATGTCCTAGGCGTCAATTGTCACCTGTTTTCCTATGCACGTTTACAAGCTGGGTGTCATCAAGCAGTAGCACTCTGCAGCTGTTTGCAGGGCCAGCAGAGCCTGAGCCGTTATGCACCAAGTGGTTGGAATCACGAGGCCATCTCATTCAAGTGGTGCACAACTCTAGCAAGGCTAACCTTCCTGTACTTGAGGACCTCCCTGAGCTTGATGGTCCCAGTCTTAGGTGTAGCGAGAGGTGAGCACCACTCTTGGTGAAGGGGTGAGGGGGACAGTTGCTTGATTTGAGTCCTCTTAAGGGCGGATCTCTCTCTCTCTCTCTCTCTCTCTCTCTCAACTATCCCATAAACCTTTACATGCTGCTCTTGTTTGCAATATGCCTTGTAAAATAACAAATATCAGGTTTTTAGCTCCTGAGAGTAGGAAACTCGGTTCCACCCATCGAGATCTAAATAACGCCGCTTCAGACGTTCACCCCTTCGCCTTCAGCCAAAATCTTAATTACAGAAAGTGGGTTCCGGCAGCAATATCTGAATGTGTCGAGTTACGCACGTGAAACCGTTGATGTCATCGTTTTCAGTCTCCTGATCTTTGGCGCAGTAGCTGCACCACACCATCGTCAATCCCGTCCAGAAGACGAGTTCATCGTCTAGCCCAAAATCGTAAAGAGCTTCATAAGTCGATACCGAATTGTTGTCGGTTGGTCATGAAAGATTCCGTGCTTTTCACTCTTTTTTCTTTTTTGGGTAGTATGTTTGAACGCTCGCGTTCTTGTTTCTCCCCAAAGCCATGGGTACCGCTCAACGTTTTTAATTTTCAAGCAACGGTTTAAGCCTCATCAAAACAAAGAACTTAACCCAAATGCAAAACCTACTGGAGACCTTTGTGAAGACAAAATCTGTGACCACGCATGTCACTTTGGGGCAGAAACAATGCAGTTCTGTCGTCTCTTGGGACGTGTATCCAACCTGCTCCGAGCGCATCCTAAGGGTTTAATTTGCTTCTTTTGAATAAGCACATTCTTTATTTGTTCTTTCCACAAAGAAAAGTTTATCCCATCAAACTTTTTAATGCTAAAAAACTCCTTTTCAGACATGGAAGAGAATGCCATGATATAAATGAAACAAAATCCCAAATGCTAGTGCCTACAAGAAAGAATCACACCAAATACCAAGTGCACCCAAATGTGTATGCCAAAATGGAAGGTAATATCACTAAACCTCAAAGGCTCAAAGCATCAAAATGCATCTAACTCATGTGCATATACTATGCATCCATATGAGCAAATCTGACCTAAAAGAAAATGTCAACCTACAATGGCAAAACAATGGCATTAAGAGCCAAATGCCTCAAGCATAAACACCATCCATGGTCATATGCGTCACCAAAATTTCATCCAAGAGATCATAGCACAACCTGTGCATCCACTGCAATATGTCAAAGCTGTCCCTCAACATAAAATAGCATCTGTGTGCTAAACGTCCATCAATAAAGCATCCCACAAGGCAATCTGAGCCTATCAACACATCCAGCGAGGATCGCAATGCATCCAAATGGCCTATAAAGCATCCACTGTAACCCAATGCAAAGCACGAATGAGCACACACGACTTTGACTGCAACTAAAGTGATCTGCATAAGGTATATCTAAGAAATCACAATCCCACGACAATGACCACTAGTGAAAATAGAATTTAGGATTGCTCAAAACATGGGCGCACTGCATAATTGGACTCGGCAAGACAATCTGTAAATATCTCCCTTCTGCTGAAACTCCAAAATCCCAACCGATGAATGGAAAACGGGGAGTCAACCCTTGCAATTGACCTACAATCCCAAAATCAAAGGTTTGAACCTTTGAATGGATTTCTGACAGAGAAACAGATGATTCAGCGCCTCAAAAAGATAAAACTTCTCCAAATCTCCACGGAATTACGCAAGAGCTGGCAGGTAGGGGTTTGGAATGCAATGGAACAAACAATTTTGAAAACCGTGGTTCCAATTTTGGGTCCAAAACACGGACCAAAAAACGTTTGTGCAAACAGACTTGTTTGTAAACACCACCGGAGTGCAAATGATGAGCAACACAAAAGTTTTAGGACCTCTTGAGTCCACTGGAACTGACAGATCTGCGAATGGTTGCTTCAAACTCAAGTTCCAACACACTGGCAAAAAAACGTGGAAGCAGAGAAGTGAATCAAAAATCCAACAAAATGATGGCAAATTCAAGAATGAAGGTGTTTTTGAACTCCCAAAGTGTAATAGATACCAAAAGCAGGCAATGGTTGTCTCTATAGGTCATTCCGAGCTCTCAACAGTAGTTGAAAGGAACAGGGGAATCATAAAAAAATGTCTTTTTTCTCCAAAACCGCATGCTGGCTTGCAAAAAGCCACTCAGAGAACTTTCCAAAGGTTTTTGCAAGGTCTCTACACACCGAGATGTTGGCAAAGTCATCCAATGGAGCTTCTCCTTCCTCCCACAGAGTTGTAGCAGCAGACTTCAGGCTCCAGGCTCACACCCAGGCTCAACTAGAACACCCGTGCTCTGATACCAGTTGAGAGATCTCAACAACAGAAGCGGCACGAAAGAAGGTGTGAGAGAGAGAGAGCCAGAAGAGATAGCCACACAAGTTTTGGTGGGTGTAGAACACCCTTATCTTCTATGTCATCCATATATATGTGTGTTTGAATATTGTACATAGCTGGGGTTAAGGTACAGTTGCCTTTAACCCCCACAGTTGGTGCTCAATGATTGTATTTATCCTATCTTCATTTTTTATTTATCTTGTTGGGCTCCTTCCAAATTTGGTCTGGACAGATTCGTTAGGGTCTATAAATCTTTTGTATGAGGAGGTAACTCCAAATTTTCTAAGGTAAGGATGAAGGAGATTTAGGGGTCACTGATATAGCTACTGTAGCTAGAAAACTCTCTGCAACTTGGGTTATCAAAGCTATCTTAAATCCTGAGTGTGATTGGGCTCAACTTTTGATGAGAAACATGAAGCAAGTCAAGCCAATTAGGGCCCCTAAATGGAAAAATTATCATTTTCTCTGTGTTGTCTAATCCTGAACCTTGTAAAGCTAAGGGTAGTTCCCTTTGGCAATCTATATGAAGGCCTTTGAGGAGATAAAGGCTTTTTTGCAATTCTCTAGAAAAGGAGCCTTTATGTCTAGTGATTCTATATGGGTCTTAGCCACCATCATCAGAAATGCTCAACTCACTAAGGAACAATTTTCTCTGACTAGTAGTTTTTATTAAGGGATTTTGACATTCTGCAAGTAAGTTTATGTGAGTTTTGTGAATATTTACTGAATGTTCTTTATAGCTCATGGCATGCCATATCTTCCTTCTGCTCTAATCATGAGCTTCATAATTATGAAGTTTCTTAAACATTTTAGTGTATATTTAAATCATGGTCATATAATGAGTTTGAAGGAGTGATAGACCAAAAGCACCACTTCATCTCAACCTACTATGACTAAGCATTATAAACTTTTGTCCTTTCAAACTTCAAAGAACTAATTAGATGTATTTCAAGTTGCTAGAATCAAAATTTCCTCAACAATACATATGATTTTTCTTCAAAAAAAAAATCATACTAATCCAAATGAATCTCTTGTACTTTTAAGTAGGATCAAAAACCCTTTAATAATGCCATATATAAAACACAAAATCTTGGCTAAGCAAGGAGTTTCCATGGAGCAACAATAATCCAATATGGTATCTCAGTACATCTAGTGTCTTGGACGGCTAAGGATCGGAAACAAATCAGTCAATGCAAGTCGTGGCTGGTGAATACACATGTTTGTATTTATATCAAGACCCAACACAACCACATAACAGAAGTACATGTGTTTGCATGGTGTAAATTTTCCCTTGTTAGCTCTTTTTGTGAAGTCTTAAAATGAACAATGTGGGCTGTTAGAGGTATGCACCCTCCTCACCCTTTGGGTTTGTGTCCAAGCTCCTAAGATGGAATATTCCATATCTTTTTGATATTTTAATCTCCTCCCGTAGCAAAACTACCTTAAGATCCAAAGCTCGCTTAATCCTTTCGTTTGCTTCCTTGGATACCGATCTTCGACACCTTATTTTGCCATTTGAATTCCCCCCTTCTTGCTCATCCTCAAGTGTATAGCTGGATTGGCCCACTAACGGCTCTGTCGATGCATCAATTTGTGTGCAATCCAACTCTAGTAGGTAGCCATCTTTATTGAGATTGTCAACCTCAACTTGACTCAAATTAGTGCCATGTGCAACACACCACTGTTGAAGAGGCAAAGATGGCGGGTTGACAATAGCTTTGTTCAAGTGCCATGTGTGAGTGATGTCATCTGGACAAAACTGCATAAATATGCTTTGGCCTGCACTATGATCCCTTTTGGCAAAAAAGCTTGCAGCCACAACACTCTCTGAGCTAATTCCACTAGATATCAATTTACCACACTTCTTCCTTCCATCAATCATTCCCATGCAAATGATTTTACTTCCTATAGGAATGTGAAGTATTGCCCATATTGTTTTATGAACATTGGATTCAACAACCATGCTTGCCAACTGCGAATGCCTTGTCACATGATGTTGTTTATGAGGAGTATCCTTATCCGATCTTACCTTCCTTTGAATGTTTTTGTACTCAATATCTGGCCTATGTGAGATAGAAGATGTCTCTTTCAACCACTCCACATGAGGCCTTTTCCTCCCAACAATGACCTCATCTCCATCTAGCCCAACAGTTGGCGTGATTAATGATGCAAAACCAACTGCATCACGGACAATATTCCCAAGGCTGTCCCTCTTATAGCATCCTTCCTATTAGATGTCACTCTCTTGAGCAAACATTCCATACTTGGTCCCATACCAATGTGGCATCCTTTTACATAGGATGCATACCTTGTACTCTGCATTATGGCAGTCACCATGTCCCCAACACAAGCATCATATAAGGAAATTTGTGACTAGTATGATTCTGATGCCAACCAACTGGCATGTTTTGACTCGGAAAGATTTGTAGTTGGCAAAACAGCAAGCTCCTCATCACCAGCCACCTACATAGAGCCACACTTAGTAATCAAGCAATCCACAATTTCACGAGGTGTGCCAAAACCTACTCCATTTAACAAATTCAACAAATTTACAAAAGCAAAACCTACTCAATGAAAGAGACACTCACAAAGTTCATGTATCTCTCCCAGTGAGAGTAGCGTACATGCCACCATGTTAACCAATAGTCCAATGATTGGATTTGGTCCGAATATGCTGCACCTGATCTCCGAAATGTCTTAATCTTATTGTATTTTATAGTAGCATCATTATTGTCCTCTGCATTTCTCCATTCTTCACAAAGTTCTAGGTGTCTATGACGACAATTCTTGGTAATGCATTGGTTTGTATGCTTTGTCAAGCTATCTTTGAAGTGGAACAAACATGTTCTCTCCCTTCCTTGTAGTGGAATTTCCTCTTCCTTTCCATATATTGCTCTCACAACACCCCAATTTGCAGCTGCTTCATCTGCCATGAACCCATGGAAGTCCACACCATCAAAATGACAAAATATGAAGAGGGGAGAGGAGAAGAGTGGAGATGAGGAGAGAGGGCACAGCTAGAGAGCACACCACAAATGACTAACTTTACACTAGATTTAGTTGAAAAAATAGAATATATACAAACCCTTTTAGGGTTAGGGTTAGGGGATCTAACCCTTTCCTTTATAGCACTCTATAAGGTTAGTGCTATGCACATATGATCACGTGATGGTGCTATGCACACATGATCACATGATGTTGATCATGAACTCTCAACACCTTCCCTCAAGATCAACATCATGAAGTAGGCCTTCCCTCAAGAAGATGATTCTGGGGAATCAAAGAAGGACTGAGCATTACATTCATCACAGCCCTTTAATGGGAATGTCCTTCCTCTGGGTCAAACCAAGAGCTAGTCGGTGTTTCTCAAATAGCTCTTTACCGAGTGGTTTGGTAAAGATGTCTGTAACATTTTCTTTGCTATCACAATGCTGCAGAGTGATGTCACCAAGTAACACTCTTTCTCTGATGAAGTGCTCTCTGACATCAATGTGCTTTGTCCTGGAGTGATATACTGGATTTTTGGCCAATGCTTGGGCCAATTGATTATCATAGTATATTGTTGTTGGCTTTGACTCATCAAAGTAATCTGTTTCTGACAATAGTCTTCTGAGCCATATAGCCTCACATGCACCTATAATGAGTGCTCTATATTCTGCTTCAGCCGAAGACAAAGAAAGAGTTGGCTGTTTGTTTGAAAATCATGATATAAGACCTTGACCAAGGAAAAATGCATATCCCTCTGTCGATCTCTTGGTTTCATGATCCTCGGCATAGTCACTATCACAATATCCATGCAACCGTGGATGACTTCCTCTATATTCTATCCCAAATTGTCTTGTACCGTGCTATCTGAATCTCTCCAAAACTCAATTCCAAGACAATAGTGCATAAGTCCAAGATCTTTCATGTCGAACTCTGCAGATAAGTCTTGTGTCAATTTTCTGATAAAGCTATCCTTGCTTCCTACCACAATTAGATCGTCTACATACAAAAGTGCAATAGTAATGTCTTCCCCTTGAACTTTGTAGTAGAGAGTATGATCTGCATTGGATTTCATGTATCCTAGATCAGCAAAATACTTGTCAATTCTACTGTACCAACTTTTGGGTGCTTGCTTTAAGCCGTAGAGACTTTTCTTGAGATGGCAAACCTTTTTCTCCTTTCCTGGTTCAACATAACCTACTGGTTGTTGCATGTAGACTTCCTCGTCTAGATAACCATTGAGAAATGCATTCTTGACATCGACTGATACACATTCCATTTGCTAAGTGTCGCTAGTGATATCAAGAACCATATGGAATCCATCTTTGCTACTGGAGCATAAGTCTCATCATAGTCTTGACCATATTGTTGTGTAAATCCTTTTGCAACTAATCTAGCTTTATATCTCTGAATACTGCCATCTGGATTGTACTTCACTTTGTATACCCATTTGTTGGCTATGGCCTTCTTTCCTGGTGGAAGGTCGCATAATTCCCAAGTGTTATTTTTATACAAAGCATCCATTTCTTCATTCATAGCAGTTTGCCATTCTGGCTTGTCTACTACATCTTTGAAGTACACTGGCTCTTCTGTAGCCATGATGGTGGTCATAAAAGCATAGTTGGTGGTTTCCACCTGAATTGCTTTGCCTTTCTGAGCATATGTCAATCTAGCTGGTGGTCTGCTTTCCCTAGTAGACCGTCTGAGTTGCTGTGGCTCTGCTTGGGGTGTTGCTAGCAATTCTTGCTCTTCTTCATCAACCTGTTCTGTAGATGACTGTGAAGTCGATGCTTCTATCTTCTGTGTAGGTGAGGTTTTCCATTCTGATTCCTCATCAAAGATTACATCTCTAGAGATAATGACTTTGTGGTTGATGGGATCATACAGTTTGTATGCTTTGCTTTCTTCACTGTAGCCAACCATGATGCATTTGCATGACTTCGCATCCAATTTTCTGAGATGATCATCATGTATGTGAGCATATGCTATGCAACCAAATATGCGGAGATGCCCAATGCGTGGCTTGTGTCCAGTGAATGCTTCATAAGGAGTCATACCTTGTATCGGTTCAGTAGGAAGCCGATTAAGCAAGTAGTTAACTGTAGCTATTGCTTCTGCCCAATACTGATTTGGAAGATGCTTTTCACTAAGCATTGCTCTAGCACTGTCTGCTAAAGTCCCATTCTTCCTTTCAGCTTTTGCATTCTGCTGAGGAGTATCTGCACATGTGAATTCTCTTCAAATGCCGTGATTTTTGCAAAAATTCATGAATGTTGAAGACATGTATTGACCTCCTCTATCTGATCTCATGACCTTGATCTTTCTGCCTGTTTGGTTTTCTACCATGGCTTTGAGTTCTTGAAATCTGGGAAACACTTCAGATTTCTCTTTCAGAAAGTAGACCCAATAATATCTGCTGTAGTCATCGATGAAGGTCAAGTAGTAAAGTGAACCATTGATGCTGTGGGTCTAGGCATAACCCCATACATATGTATGTATCAAATCAAGAATACCTCATGCACAAGAGGTACTTCTAACAAAGTTGGTTCGCTTTTGTTTGTCGAAGCAGCATGCTTCACGAACCTTTCCAAGAAACTGTAGCTTCGGAATCCCAATTGCCATATTCTGATTCCTGAGATCTAACAAGTACTTGAAGTTGACATGACCATATATCTTGTGCCATTTTGCAGATAGTGGCATCTGTTGCATTTGAGCTGACATGGCATGCTTATCTGGTACTGTAGCTAGCATTCTGTATAAGCGTCCTTCCTTGACACCTTTTGCTACTAGCTGACATCTTTTGGATTTGTCTCTAATAGTGCATTCATCACCGTCGAAGATGACTTTGTAATTATGTTCTGTCATTTGACCTACTGACAAAAGGCTCTTGTTGAGCTTCGGAACATAGAGCACATCTTTGACTAATCCTTTTGTACCAGTGAAATTGTTCATAGGGATAACACCTGTCCCTTGAACTGGATTCGGTGTATTGTCTACTGTATAGATGACATTTTTCTGACCTTCTAATGGTTTCATCTCTGTGAACCATTCCTGATGATTTGTCATATGAGATGATGCACCGCTGTCGATGTACCAAGGATCCTGTTCCACTTGGTCGACTTGATAGCTGAAATCCTCTTTGGGATTGAAATCAGTGTCTGAGTACACTGTGTCAGTCTGATGCAATTCCTCATTTGCAAGAAACATATTTCCATGTTCATTTGCAAAATGACTGTGACTAGAATGTCCACCATGATGATTTCCTCTTCCTCGGGAATTCCCTCGATTACTGCTGGATTGACTGCCTTGGTCGCACTGCTTCTTGCAGTAATCTCTTTCATAGTGTCCAAACTTGTGACAGTAGTTGCACTGAATGTTTGACACATTGGTGGATGCATTTCCTTGTCCTTGAAATCTTCCTCGATTGGAATGATTTCCTCTTTGCTGATTCTGATGTTGCTGAGGATGATGCTGATGTTGATGCTGATTCTGACTTTGATTTTGTTGATGATGACCACTTTTCTGGTATGATCTACCTCTATTTCTGCCTTTGCATCTACTTCTATCTGAAGCTGTGAATGCCTGATCATTAGAATGACCTTTACGTGCTTGAATGGCCTGAGTCCTGAGTTCTTCACCAAGTAGAACTGACTAAAGTTCTTCCAGTGTCGGAATTTACTGTTGGATGGCAATACTTTGGACTAGATTCTCGTATCCCTCTCCTAGTCCGTTCAAGATTACTTGAACCATTTCTGTAGGGTCCATAGTCTCTCCTCCTGTTGCAAGTTGATTGTTGTAGTCTTTTATGCAGAGTACATAAGCATGACCGGTTTCACTGCTGTTGCGGAAACTCTGGTTGATTTGGTTTCTCAGGGTGAGAATCCTAGATGTGTTCTTGGACTCGTAGAGAGCTGCGAACATATCCCATGCTTCTTTTGATGTCTTGACTGTGTTGAGTTGTCCTAGCATGGCATCTTGCACATTCTGCTTGATCAGGTGATAGGCATACTTGTCTTTCTTATTCCATTCTGCTTGAGCTCGGGCAATGGCAGGTTCTACTACTAGTGCGGAAATTGCTTGTGTAGATGTAGATCCTAATGTAGATTTTGTTGCTGGTGCTATGACAACAGATGGAGTAGAGCTACTGGTGGTTGGATCAGCCAATGGTCTTGGTGTAGATCCATCGACATACTCCCATTTGTCCTGAAGCACTAGAATGGTCTCCGTTCGGTATTTCCATATACCGTAATTCGAGTTGTCTAACTTAGCAGATGCCTCTAGATTGAGGTTGCTAATCGACATGGTGCAAAAAATGTACTCAAAAAGTGTCTTGAATATCTCTATATGAATCAACTGCAAATACACTGAAGATGCCAAGTGAAATCTCTGAACCATCGGTGAAGATAGAATTGCAGTATATAAAATCTATTCTGTATTACAAGGCTTGTGGCAATGATGCCGGGAATAGCCAAGAGGCTTTACAAGGTTGAAAAATGATGTGCATAATGCCATGAGATAGCCGAATAGGCTTTACAATGGTGGCATGTGTGTGTGAAATCAAATGCTATCTACCCACTGAATCAATCTGCAATGCCTCTGTACTCTAAAGTCTGCTCACTGAACTGATGAACGTAAGGTTTCAGGTAATGTAATGATGTGAAACCGTATGTGAGCATATGGACTGACTCCGAGTAGGTACCAGTCAGGAATTTCGAGCATGGCTTAGATTGGCAACTTGGGGAAATTCAAAGCATCCCCTCTATGGCGATCTAGTCTACTCTAATCTAGATCTAAACCAACCGTCGATTGATGAAAGGATAGCAAATAATTCCTTTTCTTTTGTTCTTTTTAAGTGCTAGGTCAGATGCGTCGATGTAGAGGCAAATGTGCATGAAGTGGTTTTGTCAGCGAGGCTCAAATGTGAGTGTAACTTGCGCCGAAATGTGCATGTGATGTGACAAGCACATAGAGCTCAAAAAAACAAGTGACTTTCCTTTTTGGAGTGCCCTCAAATTCTTCCTGGATCAAGAGATATGACTTGATCTAGGTGGAGGGGCAAAAGGAGTGCAAATGGTGCTCAGTGATGATGTGTCACTGTGAGTCACGTGCAGTGATGATGTGGAACTGTGCTTAGCAAGAGCTATGCCTGTGAAACTCTATGCTGAGGTGGCAGGAGCGTGCACATATAGTGTGTGCACAGTGTGTCTGGCAAGGGACTGTGCCTGCAGAGGGTCAGTGCTGATTGGACTGTTGAGGTGGTAGTGCTGAGGTGGCACTACTGAGGTGGCACTAGTGATGTGGTAGTGATGACATGGCAGAATGACGTGGCTGATGAGTGGCCATAATGATGTGTCAACTGACGTGGTAGCTACGTGGCATTGATGATGTGGCAGCTGAGCTGGCAGGGTGACGTGGCACAAGTGACGTGGCCTACTGACATGGCTATCGATGATGATGTGGTAGTGGTGACGTGGATTGCTTATGTGGCCGATGATATGGCACTATGGATAAGGGTGCCACATGTCAGTTGATTGACCACACCTCTATGTGGTGACCCTTGTGATAGGGTAGATGCCACGTGTCGATTTTTGGAGCACCGAAATCTACTGGAGATTTTGTTGAAGATTCCGATTCTGTCGTGGGGGGCTATACGTCATCTGAGAATTCCATTGTTGTAGCTCAAATCGTGTGCAAGAAGCTGGCTATGGAGCTCTACTACCAAGCCGTTGTGGAAGCACCAAGCATGCTATAGAAGGAGGTCTTGCGGTTGAGCACGTCATGGGCATGAAGCCATTGAGCCGTGGAGAGGTCGAGTAGCCTGGCCGTGCAGTGGACGGCTTCTGGTCACTCCATTGAGTGTATGAGATCCCGTAAGCTAGAAGCGCATTGAGTTTGTTGTTGAGTTAGGTCGACGGCCGTTGGGAGGTAGGAGTTTGAGAAGGAGCTCGCAGTTTGTTGACGATGGAGGCTTTGGAGAGCCGTTTGGTGCTGGAGTTTGGTGATGGAGAGGCTTTGGAAGCTTGGAGACTTAGAAGTGGCTAGGCGATGCATTCTGCAGTGGTCGTTGGGTAGCTACCATGTGAGTCGAAGGAGCTTTGCCTTAGGACTATAGGTTGATGGGCCGCCTTGCTAGACGTAGCTGATTGCCTTATGCAGCTCGTTGAGGCCCGTGAGGTCTAGTGAGGCTTAGAGATCTTAGAGCCGCTGCCACTGCTATTCTATGAGTTGAGAGCTTAGAAGAGTGAGAGGCCATTGAATGATTAATAGGAGGCTTGCCTTGCTTTAGAACTACGTGGGCTCTTGCTTATTGCTTGCTTGGCCTTGCTATTGAAGCTTTTTTTTTTTCTCAGATGCATTGAGTCGAGAGAGCAAGTAGAAGGCCGACTGTGTAGAGGCTCGATGAGAGGCTCGTAGAGGGTAGTAGAGCTAGAGCAAAGCCTTGGCTAGATTGTTGTAGCTCATAGGTGCACAATTGCTCTCTCAAAATCTCTAAAAACAAATAACAAAACTCTCTGAGACACTTTCTCTCACAATGATATCAAATGGACGGATATCTATAACAGAAATCTCTCTATCTTGGATTAAGAGAAAACAATTCTCAAGAGTGAAACTCTCACAATAAGAAGAATAGATCTCTCTTTTCTCTCAAATCTTTCTCAATGAAGAATCTCTCTTTCTCAAGAATGAAATCTCTCAAGAACTCAAAGAAAGAAAAATGGATGGAAATTTCCTCTCAAATGGACGGAATTTTTCTCAAGTGGATGGAAATCTTTTTCATCAACGGAATGAAAGGATGCTCACTCAATCACTCTCAAACTCTCTTACACTCTCACGAATCGCAATGCCTCAGCGGAAGGCAAGGGAGCTCTGATACCATGACAAAATATGAAGAGGGGAGAGGAGAAGAGTGGAGATGAGGAGAGAGGGCACAGCTAGAGAGCACATCACAAATGACTAAGTGTACACTAGATTTAGTTGAAAAAATAGAATATATACAAACCCTTTTAGGGTTAGGGTTAGGGGATCTAACCCTTTCCTTTATAACACTCTATAAGGTTAGTGCTATGCACATATGATCACGTGATGGTGCTATGCACACATGATCACATGATGTTGAGCATGAACTCTCAACACAAAAGTCCATGCATTTTCATCACATGGTTTAGCATCTCCCAAAATTTTTTTTGAGCCACTGTGTCCTCCACCTTCATCTCACATACTGCAATGCTCTGCAAGGTTTGAATACTAGAAGACATCTAACTTTTGTTAATTTTTTATATTAGTGCATTGAATCCGATCACCACAAATTCCTAAGCTAGAAATTGGAACATACCTTGGATCATAGACATGAGCTGCCATTGTGGTCCAATCATGCACCCTTTTGACATGGTCGAAGCAAACCCATGCATGATGCAAGTTACCACCATTCTGCATGCATTTCACCAAGTCTACCCCAGATGCAAGTCCAACTGTTGACATCTTGAAAATGTAGCATCTCTCTTTTGAGCAGTTAACCAGTTGTCTCGGGAAAAGGGAACCTTGAAAATAGTCATACTGGCATTTTTCTTTCAACCTCAAAATGCAGTCCAATGAATCAGGTCTTTCAATGTTGGAAGCTCTAGATTCTTTAATCCATTTCCTTAGTTTGCAGGTTAAAAAGACATAGAGAAATGTGAATGTTTATAAGAAAAAAACTCATGAAAAACTGAAATAAAGATTTTGAGATGTACCTTCTTTGATGTGTCAATGGCTGCAAAGCGTCAAGCATGGAGTTAAATTTTTCCGTTGTCAAAAGCTCCAAGCCTACATTGTCCTTTTTTAGAAGATAAGACATGATGATATCCTTAGTCACATCCTTCTCAAATTTTTTTTGAGTAGCTCTTAGCTATTTTAGCACACATTCATCCACAACATTTCTCACATTGGCAATAGCCTCTTCAGATACTCCCTCAGACATGGCATTAGTGTGTTCCCCAAGATGTATCACCATCCTTGTGTATCGGATGTCTAAAGGAATAATGTTATATATTTTGCATGGATAATGGTGCAAACAAAAAGGCTTTTGTGTGCAATGGAAGCATGAGAATCCACCATGTGTCTTATCCATTGCTCCCAAAGGACAATGTTTGGAAAGATGCCCTTTCCATTGTGTAGTGTTTGCAATGCCTCTAAGCACAAGGTACCCACAACTTGTATTCTTACATATAAACGACCCGCCACAGATTGATACTCTCACATCACCCTTTAAACAAGCAATTGTTGTTGTCGAATATCTAACCTAGGAATGCCCATCCTTACTCTGCTCCATTCCTTTCATCAAGTTTTCTTTCTCATCCACACTAGGCAACTTAAATAAATGATCACCATCATATTTTGTAGGCAACTTGGTGACATATTCTTGCTTACCAACCTTTTCAAATAATCTTCTCAGTTTGCTACTGCTTGGCAAGGCAAGAATCAAGTCCTAAACACGAAGCAATGGGTTGTCACCTATTCTACTTTTGGTCACATGGTCTCTAGCATTACCACTGGGATCCTTGTCGTCTAGTATTTGTAAATCCTGTGAATCATTGAGCCAAAGAGTTCCTTTATTTTGTACTTCAACCACAATGTGCCTTCCTATTGTAGGCTATATTACATAAACGAATCCCTCCAAGACATGCATTTTTGCACAAGGTATGTGTACTGGAGCACTCATGCATTCATGAAGTACTCGATAACTTAGATGGATAGCTTCATCTCCAAGTGAAAAGAAATCACAAATGGTCGCGAATGGACTCCTTTGGAATCTCTGATGGTAATGGAGGAGTAGGAAAGGGAAAATACTGTATAGGCTCAGGCAGAGTGGGTTCAGGACAGTGTTCATAGAAAACATTTTTCTCAACAAATCATAAAACTTGGGGTTTCAAATTTTGAAGGTTTTTCTTGAGAATTTGCCGACCTTTTACCTAAAATATAACTAAATTGCCTAAAATTTTGCAGATTTTATAATATTGAGAAAATAATTTTTACAGGTGAAAATGAAAATGTTACAGGTTCATTGTATGTAGTTTGCAGGTTTTCTCTGAACACTAGTTCAGGACCAACAACACAAATGTTTAGTAGGCCATTGATTCCATTGGGCAAACACGCCTCCAAAAAAATGCGTTTGCTCTTCATAAGACCGTTAATTCAAATCGAGAGGATTAGATTGGAGAATCGAGAGGATATGGGTCATTCAGCAACCGTGGACTTAATGCAACCGCTTCCAGAAGATTGGTTAGGATTTGAAATCTTATTGTAGTTTTGTACTTGCTGCCTCTGCCAAAGCTTGCTGCCCTCTGCATTGTAATCATTGCCCGCTGCATCGTAATCACTGCATTGATTAGGATCACTTCTGCCGGACAAGAATGTGTCTGACTGAACCACTTTGCGTGATCGCTTTATCATTAATTTTGAGTTTTCCTCAACCCGTCGCCATTTCTCTACTGGTCTTCCATTCGCAGATTTTTCCTCCATAATCAAGCGACCGCTATTTTTCAGAAGAGCATTCTTAGTATTTAGTTCAAGAAATGCCATTCGCAGATTTTTCCTCCATAATCAGAGGAGCATTCTTGCTACTACACCGCCTTTCTTATAAGAAAATCTTGTTCAGAAAAACCAACAACAATTCGTTGGGGTCTTTCTACTCAGAGCTGCATTTCCTGTTACGAGGACATTTCCTAAATTGCAAGTTTGGAGCTGTTGGCAATTCTTGTTCGTGAAGTTGATGGTACCGTGCTTATTCAGAATATTGTCGATTGTTCATTTTCTCTATCTGGATATATTTACCATCTGCATGCCATCTTCTCTATCTTAAGCGTTTTTGTTTTCTATCGTCTTTATCAATCGCTGTCAGGGCGGAAGTTAATCACACTCAAAATCAACATTAGCGCGGAAGTTAATCACGCTCAAACGTTGGTTACTTAGAAAGCGAAACCATAGCCACGATGTGAAGTAGGCTTTCCCAAATGTGAACGTTGGATTATTGAGCTTCCGTACAATTGGATGAAAAATTGGACGTATGAGCTAAATCTAAATCATTTGACGTATGAGAGCTAAAGCTAAATCCGTATAACATAGTCCAGAGTCGCCCCAAATGTGAATGGGATGGAGATAGCGTTCCAAATTGCGACTTATCCTGTTTGTAAATGCTGCACCTCTCCAACGATTTTAGACAGCGATGCCACCACCAGAAGTAGCTGGTTGCTTCACAAGCCGCACTCGCACTCGCATCTCTCGTGCAGAGATTGATTGATTGATCTCATTCACCAACGGGCTGCACATCCAGCGGGCTGCCCAAATCGCCAACTACCCAAGTTTGTTGGATGCCAACAAACTTATCTCCAACGGCTCATCCAAAACCTGCTTGAAGCAAATACTCTGCGAAGCGTCCAAAACCTGCTTGAAGCAAATACTCTGCGAAGCAAATACGTTACTCTGCGAAGCGTCCAAAACCTTCTCTGCGAAGCAACTACGTTACTCCATGAAGCAAGTAATCTGCGAGCAACATGCCATGTTATTCTAGACTCTGGGCCACCAAAGTGTGCCATACTTCCTACGTTTCGATTCTACGTTTGGATTTTGCCATAGTTCCTACGTTTCGATTCAAGGCTTGATCTCCCTCAACAAAACCTGGCAGAAGCGTCTCTCAACAAAAGAAATGATTGCCTTTGCCTCGCACTTCAGCTCGCTTCTCGTCAAACGGCCAGTTTCCCATCCACAACTTCAGCTCGCTTCCCGTCAAACGGCCAATTTCCTCGCACCTTCTCTGTCAAACAGTCCGTTTGCTGTCTTGATCGAAGTAACTTCCAAGTTTGCTTGGCTCGTCGAAGTAATTTTCTTTCAAGTTCGCCTCGCATCGTCCTCAGATTGCATCGGCTCTCTCTCTTACTATGTACCCCACATTCAATCTTTACTACGTACAAATTTACTGTCTTTTGTTGTGATTCATTTCGTCCCTCAACAAAACCTGGCAAAGGAAGCAAAGGCAGAAGCGTTGTGCAAAATGTGGGGGACACTATCTAAGAACAAAGAGTATGAGACAATGAGGGATTTTCTTCTCTCTAAAAAAGGGTTTGTCCACCACATTGGCTGCAGATATGATTTTTCTAGACTTGCCTTCTGGCTTTTTGGTTGAGGGTTTCAAAGAAATCCCATCATGGATCTTTGAAATTGTTGGAGGCTACTCTTGGTTTGGGTATGGCACTAGTTGATGATGGGGGATGGGTTGTATTGTTCTCTTCCACACAACACAAAAGAGAAACAGAGCTACAGATTGGAAGGTTCAAATATGATGTTCATTATCGTGTGCACTTGAGAGGCATAGAGCCTTTTGGAAGTATGGCCAATGGAGTAAAGGTAATTTTCAATCCAATCATTTTGGTCCATTGTTCTTTGGTTCCATTTATTTTATAAAATCTCGGCATGTAAATATCTTATGAACTTGTAAATTCTTTTCAAAACATGAAGTTGTGTTGGTATGGCTTGCAGGTTTTTGCACTCGACTTGTACGTTCTATGTAGAGCTGGTTGTTCTCCTATTTTGCACGTTGATATAGCAATGCTTGTGGATGACAAGATGTTTAGCTTGAAATTAGATGTTACCTTCCACATTTAGAGTGGTCTATTGCAAGTCAAAAGACATCTTGGCGTGGAGGGTTGGAAAAAAGTGGCTTGCTAATGCAATTCCTAATAGCTGCATTCTGCAAAGAGGGAGGAGTGTTGTTTGATGTCTTTCTTGGTTGTGGTGGTAGCCTAGAGGCAGCTCGGAATGTTGGATTTGATGTTGTTGGCATTGATTTTGACAAAGATGTGATAGAATGGGTTAAAGATGAAGAAGCTGACAAGCACGGATTGTTGCATACAACTATGGTGGATTGAAGGCGACTGCCATATTGTAGAGAGAGAGAGCTCGGATCAAGAGATACAAGAAGATATTGCAAGAACTTGATGCAAATATTGATTGATCGATGCTTCACCAAGTACATGCTTTTGTAGGCTAAAGCCTTATCTTTTGACATTATAGGTGAGGTCACTAGGCCTCCACCTCACACCTAACTCTAGGATTCTAGGACACCTTCACACCCACACAACTGTAGGACACCCTAGGATTCGAGGACACCTACTCTTACACACTCTTAGCATAGGACTCCTAGCCCTTAGGCACACCCATACATCAATTTGACTTTGCATACCCCCTCACAAATTGATGACCTCATCCCTCGGCAATAGTATATGGGATGCTCCATAATGGCCCCTACTAATATCTCACTCCTCTCTTAGCAGTAGTATCTAAGATGCTCCAAGTCACGGCCCCAACCAATACTCAGTCCTAGGACTCTTGATTTCTTATGTATCTTGGGGTTTTCTTGGTAAATTGACTAAGGGTATAGACCTAGGACCTAGATATCTTAAAAAAAAACACACTCAAAACCCAATACAATCATTTTAGGAGGACTATCCATGGCAAAGTATCATTATTTGACTCAAGGGCACATCACTCATTATTACAAGCATTTTTGGGGGGACTACCCAGGGCAGAGCACCCACTGACTCTCAAACATATAAATGAATACATAATGAATGTAAATCTCTCGAGATGAGAGATGTTCCCTGAGTAGCTGCCTGCACATAAGTGTGCACATCCTCCCTGTCAGTGATGTGTTGATGAAGCTCATGGCAAAAATGCCCCAAAAGATGCCAGTGAAGTCCATGGGAGTAGCTACCAAGGGCAATCAGCCCATGACTCTCAAGGTGGCAAAGTGAGAGTCACCATTTGTAGGATAGAGGCCCAAATTTGAGTGAATGTTGCTTAATGTAGCAAAATTCCCAAATACATGTGCACCAAATAGTGATGAAATTACACGAATTTTGCAGAAGACCCAAAAGTTTTACAAGAATGTTGAATCAGATCTGAGTCTTCTCAATCCAAGATTGGGGGAAAAGATGTTGCAGGTGGATTTCCTCTCTAGCTACCACTCATGCTATTTGGCTTAGTTCCCCATCACCTTGAAACCAGTTGCATAGATTATCACATCCACTTCCTTCTCGCACTCCTCCTTCTTGTTGCAGCACACAATGCTCTTCTCCCTCACTTCTGATATGCTCCCCATCACCAGCTCCACAGTGGCCCCTACCACTCTTATGCTTCCACATTCGGCCTCGCCATCGCTGGATAGAATTTGCTCGACAGTAGCACCCTCTTACACCCCAGGTTGTATTTCGGCGTTAGAATAGCCCTCAGCCCCAGATTCTTGATCACCTTCTCCATGTGCCCCCTGGTTAAATCAGAGCAACATCACGATGAGGGCAAATGTAATTCACTCGTGTCTCCTTGCTGAGTATGAACAGCAGAACATAGGCAGCAAATCCTTGAAATTCAGAATTGAATATGGGCAGAAGCAGACCAGCCATGTATAGGTGGTATAAATCAGTAACTGGGGCAGCATAAAAATAGCAGCGTGGGGCAGATTTCCTCAAGCACTGCCTCCCAAACAACAGGTCAGTGCAAGATTTCAGTTGTAGGCTAGTGCAGACACCAAAAATTCAGAGGCGGTGCTACTCATAAAGTAGGTCAGCTAGTAGAAGGAGATATCCTCAAGATATGGCGATGAAATACTCTGAAAATAGTGAGGCTAGAGTAGGCAGATAGTAGAGAAGAAGTTCTCAAAATTGTGGCGACAAAATTTGTCCAAAAGATGGCAACAGTTCTTTCAGAGATAGGGCTCTAATACCAATTGAAGAAGCTGACAAGTAGGGATTTTTGCATACAACTATAGTGGATTGAAGGTGACTGCCATATTGTAGAGAGAGAGAGCTCGAATCAAGAGATACAAGAAGATATTGCAAGAACTTGATGCAGATATTGATCGATCGATGCTTCACTAAGTACATGCTTTTGTAGGTTAAAGCCTTATATTTTGACATCATAGGTGAGGTCACTAGACCTCCACCTCACACACCTAGCTCACCTGACTCTAGGATTCTAGGACACCTTCACACCCACACAACGGTAGGACACCCTAGGACTCTAGGACACCTACTTTTACACACTCCTAGCCCTTAGGTATACCTATACATCAATTTGAATCTACAAAAGATCACAAGGGTGGGTATAACACATACTTAAGACTCTGCTCATTTGTCATGGTGATATGAATTCAACATTGCTTCATAGATTTCATAAACTATGGTTTAACATGCTTATGTGCATTATTGGGGGGGAAGTAGATTCCATCTACATTGATGACTCAGATGCTCCCAAAATTTGAACCTCCAAAGCTAAATAACAGCAAAAGATCCCGTAAGAAAGCTGAAGGAGGAAATCACAGAAAAGCCAAGGCCGAGCACTTCAATGAATTCGAACGAGTCCAAACAAGGATCGTTGAATTGTACCTTGCAAAGCCAGCTCCCTCAAAATCAGAACCACCACCTCTTGAATGGTCCCCCGAGGGATTGGAAGGAGTATGCTCAGCAAATGAACCCTTACTTGGAAACACCTTACCAATGGAAAAGTTACCCCACAGTTCCCAGCATAAGAAGTTTAGAAAGTATAAGCCACGTGTGCATATGAAGATCAATCAAGAGAACTCACTCAACCAAAAAAAAAAGAAAAAAAAAAGAAAGAAGGAAAGAAAAGAAAAGGTCTCCAAGAGTCAAACAAATTGGTTATAATACTATGCCACCCCGTACACATGGCACATGTCAGGCTAGTTCAACACCAACAAATGTTGATCTTCAAGAAGTGCCGGAGTACTTCAAGAATTATACAACTGGCAATGTCCCCATAGCCATGCCAAGACCACTAAAAGAATAAGTTCAAGCTGTGCTGCTTGAGACATTGGACGGAGTCCAATTCAACACAATCATAAATGGGAGCCGATTGAAGTGATACAATATCATCATGTGGGGGTTAAAGGTCACTGTGCCTTAACCCTGGTTATGTACAATACTCAAACACATATATAAATGAATGAAAAAGAAGATTAGGGTGGTTCTGCACCCACCAAACTTGTGTGGCTCTTTGTCTCTCTCTCTCGCTCTCTCTCCTTCTTCCATTCTTGCTTCCGTTGAGAGCACTCTCAACTGGTATCAGAGCCCGGATGATCTAGCTGAGCGTGCGTGAATGCTGGAAGCTCAGCAGCTCTGTGGGAGGAAGGAGAAGCTCTTTGGGAAGCTTTGTGGGTGACTTTACTTGCATCCGAGTGTGCAGAGACCTTGGAGGAACCTTTGGAAAAGTCACTTTGGCTTTGCGAAGTGGTTTTGAGAGCCTGTTAAGAGCTTTCAAAGAAAAAGTCGTTTTTTGAGCTTTTCCCTGTTCCGTTCGATGACAGAGACTCCGTATTGACTTGTAGAGGCAACTATTGCTTGCTTTTGGTGTCCACATTACTTCAGGAGCCTGGAAACACCTTCATTCCTGAATCTGGGATCATTTCATTGGATTTCTGAGTCACTGTGTCAGTTCCTGCGTTTTTTGCCCGGGTGTTGGAACTCAAGTTTGGAGCAACCATTTGCAGATCTGTCAGTTCCGGTGGACTCAGGAGGTCCTAAAACTTCTATGTTGCTCATCATTCGCACTCCGGTGGAGTTTACAGATAGCTCTGTTTCCAAAAACGTTTTTCAGTCCGTGTGTTGGACCCAGTGATTGAGACCACGGTTTCCAAAACCGTCTGTCCCATTGCGTTCCGGACACCCAAAAACCCCTACCTATCAGTTCTTGCGTGATTTCGTGGAGGATTTTCAGAGTTATAAATCTCTGTGTATTCGATTTCGTCTCTCTGTTATGCATTTTTCATTCTAAGGTTTTGAAACCTTAGATTTATGCCACATGGCAGTGGATAAGTGTTGACTCCCATTTCTCACTCATCGGTTGGGATTTTGGAGTTCTGGCAGAAGAGAGATATTTGCAGATTTTCTTGCTGAGTCCGATTATGCAATGGCGCCCATGTTTTGAAGCATCTCAGGTTCTATTTTCAGTAGCGCTCATTACCGTGGGACTATGATTTCTTGAGCATACCTTATGCAGATCACTCTGGTTGCAGTTTGAGCAGTGTGCGCTCATTCGTGGTATGCATTAGGTTGCAATGGATGATTTATAGGCCATTTGGATGCATTGCGGTCCTTATTGGATGCGCTGATAGGCCCAAATTGCCTTGTGGGATGCTATTTTTATGGACGCTTTGCACATGGATGCTATTTTATGCTGAGGGACAGCTTTGAAACATTGCAGGTGATGCACTAATAGTGCTATGCTCTCTTGGATGAGACATTATTGATGCATATGCCAGTGGACGGTGTTTATGCTTGTGTCATTTGGCACTTATTGGCATTTTCTTTTGGGCCAGATTTGCTCATATGGATGCATAGTATATGCACATGAGTCAGATGCATCTTTTTTTGATGCTTTGAGCTTTGAGTTTTGGTGATATTTCACACTGTTGTGGCATATACATTTGGGTGCACCTAGTATTTGGTGTGATTCTCTCTTGCAGGCACAAGCATTTGGGATTTTGTTTCATTTGCATCATGGCATCCTCTTCCATGTCTGAAAAGGAGTTTTTCAGCATTAAAAAGTTTGATGGGACAAACTTTTCTTTGTGGAAAGAGCAAATAAGGGATGTGCTTATTCAAAAGAAGCAGATTAAACCCTTGGCAGGTATTGAAGCTAAGCCTGCAAATATGTCTGAGGATGATTGGAATGAGTTGGATGCATTAGCAAAGTCTACTATTAGACTTCATCTTGCAGAGTCAGTTTATTTCACAGTAGTAAATGAGCAGACTACGGAAGATTTGTGGAAGAAACTGTGTGCCACTTATGAAAAGGAAACTGCCTCTAATAAAGTTTACCTCATGAAGAGGTTGTTTGAGCTACAGATGAAGGAAGGGGTCTCCATTGCTTCTCATTTGAATGAATTCAATATTATTTTCAGCCAGCTTCAGGCTCAGAAAATGAATTTTGATGCGGAGACTAAGGCAATATTTCTCTTATGTTCATTGCCATCCTCATGGGATACCTTCCGTACAGCTGTCAGTAACTCTGCACCTGGTGGAGTACTGAAATTTGATGATGTTGTGGGTAGCTTGTTGGCCGAGGAGATTAGACGGAAGTCTATGGATGGCAACAAGCAGGATGCAGCCTTAAATGTGCAAAGGGGCAGATCACAGTTCAGGGGGAAGTCCCAAGAAAGAGGGAAGTCTCGTAGCAAATCCAGGGCACGGAACATTGAGTGTTACCATTGTGGCAAGAAGGGCCATATGAAAAAGGATTGCTACAAGCTGAAAAGAGAGCAAAAGGATAAGAAAAAGAATGCAAATTGGGGTGCAAATCAAAAGGAAGAGAGTCCAAGGGAGGACAAAGGAAAAGTGAAGATCGAGGAGATCAATGCAGTCACACATGATAGTGACAATGATGTTCTCTTCATGTCTACTTTATCTGCAGAGTTGCTTACCACTTCAGATGATGCATATTCCCAGGATTGGATTTTGGATTCTGGTGCTTCATTCCATGTTACTCCCCATAGGGAATGGTTCTCCACTTATGACAGTGGAAAGACAGGTTGTGTGCATCTTGGAAATGACTATGCATGTGACATAGTGGGAGCAGGTGACATAAACTTTTCTTTTGCAAATGGGTCTGCATTTGTTTTGAAACATGTGAGACATGTGCCTAAGCTGACCAAGAGTCTTATTTCAGTGGGTCAGCTAGATGATGCTGGTTTTCACACCACTTTTGGCTTTCAGAGTTGGAAAATTCAAAAGGGCTCTATGCTTTTGGCTAGGGGTGCCAAGTGTGGGACTTTGTATCCCTTACATGTATCAGGGGTATTTGATCATGTTGTTGCAATAACCGAGCAGCCAAGCACTTCTTTGTGGCATTGCAGGTTGGGGCACATGAGCCAGAATGGAATGAAACTCTTATGCCGTTTGGGTTATGTACCGCATTTGAGTTTCTCTGATTTTGAATTTTGTGAGCACTGTCTCTATGGGAAGCAGACTAAATCAGCCCATAAAATAAGGGGAAAGAAAGAGTTTGAAATGCTTGATTTGGTGCATTCAGACGTATGTGGTCCCATGCCTACACGGTCATTAGGCGGGGCTGAATACTATGTGACATTCATTGATGATGCAACTAGGAAAGTGTGGGCTTATGCTATAGCTCGGAAGAGTGATGTGTTCTAGGTATTTCAGAAATGGTTGGCCTTGGTTGAGAATCAGTCAGGTAGAACGCTTAAATGCCTACGGACTGACAATGGTGGAGAGTATCTCTCTCATGACTTTCAGCATTTCTGTGATACTCGTGGGATTAAGAGGGAGCTTACATCCCCTCGTACTCCAGAGCAAAATCCAGTTGCAGAAAAGATGAACCGTACCATTCAAGAAAGGTTGCAATGCATGCTTTCCAATGCAAGTCTTTCTGGTGGTTTTTGGGCTGAGGCAATGAAGACTGCAGTGCATGTGATCAATAGATCACCTAGCAAGAGTTTGGATGGTGGTATTCCTGAAGAGGCATGGAGTGGCAAGAAGCCCTCTTACTCTCATTTGCGTATATTTGGGTGTGAGGCATATGCACATGTGCCAAAAGAGCTTCGAAAGAAGCTAGATCCTAAGTCTAGGAAATGCATCTTTCTGGGTTATGGTGAAAGTGGAGAGATGGGCTATCATCTCTGGGATCCAGAAGCAAAGAAGATCATACGCAGCCATGATGTGGTCTTCAATGAGAAGAAGATGCATAAGGCACCCATGAGGGATGTGGAAATGAGGAGAATCACTTTCCAGGATGTGAATCCACCTGCCTATGTTGATAGACAGCAAGCTGTCCATGCACCAAATGTGCAAGAAATGGTACCACCAAGTACTCCCACAGGTATACAATCAAGGGTAGATGATGGATCATCTATTGGTGGAAATGATGAGCCAAATGTGGCTGATATGCAAGTGGGACAGCAAGCTGAAATGCCCTTGAGAAGATAGGTTTGTTCCAGGGGTAGACTATGTGATGCTTACTGATTGCGGGGAGCCTTCTTGCTACAGAGAGGCTATGATGCGTGAGGATCAACGCAAGTGGGAGTATGCTATGCAATCAGAGATGAGTTCACTTATGAAGAATAAGACTTGGGACTTGGTTTCTTTGCCACATGGAAAGAAAGCATTGCCATGTAAATGGGTCTACAAAATGAAGGTCACAGGTGATGATGTGCCTAGATACAAGGCCCGTTTGGTTGCTAAAGGGTTCAAGCAAGAGAAGGGTGTGGACTTTGATGAGATATTCTCTCCGGTTGTGAAGATGACCACACTTAGATGCATGCTTGGACTAGTGGCAGTAGAGGATATGGAGCTTATGCAAATGGATGTCAAGACAGCTTTCTTGCATGGGGATTTGCATGAGGTGTCCATCTACATGGTGCAGCCGGAAGGCTTTGAAGAAAAGGGCAAAGAGCATTTAGTTTGCAAGCTGAAAAAGAGTCTCTATGGTCTTAAGCAAGCACCTAGAGAATGGTATCAGAAGTTTGATGCTTTCATTCGGTCCCAGGGTTTTAGAAGGAGTGAAATTGATCACTGCCTCTACACTAAAAGGGCTAAGGATAGTAGCCTGATAATCCTGGCACTATATGTGGATGATATGCTATTGGCTAGCAAGAATACTTATGAGCTAGATGCATTAAAGGCCAAGTTGCATGAGGCCTTTGATATGAAGGATTTGGGATTTGCAGGTCATATTCTTGGTATGCGCATCACGCGTGATCGGAGTAGGAAACTCCTTTGGCTTTCACAAAAAGAGTATGTTACAAAAGTATTACAGCGTTTCAATATGGAGGGGGGGAAGGCAGTGAGTACTCCATTGCCTCCATATGTGAAACTGAGTCATACAGATAGTCCCAAATCAGATGAGGAGAGGGCCATGATGGCCAAGGTTCCTTATGCATCAGCAGTTGGGAGTCTTATGTATGCTATGATAGCTACTAGACCAGACATTGCATTTGCAGTGGGAGTTGTTAGCCGGTATATGGCTAATCCAGGAAAGAGGCATTGGGAGGCAGTTAAGTGCATCATGAGGTACATGAAGGGTACCAAGGAGATGTGCATTTGCTTTGGTAAAGGAGACATGCGTGTACTTGGGTACACAGATTCAGACTATGCAGGGCATGTGGATAGTAGGAGATCCACTTCTGGTTATGTGTTCACCTTTGCAGGTGGTGCAGTGTCGTGGATGTCTCGTGCACAGAAGTGCGTGGCTTTGTCTACCACAGAGGCTGAGTATGTTGCAACCACAGAGGGTTGCAAGGAGGCTATATGGCTTGATCGGCTAGTGGGAGATTTGGGGATTCATACAGGTGTACCGACATTGCATAGTGATTCCATGAGTGCTATTCAGCTAGCACGGAATCCGGTCTTTCATGCAAAGACCAAACACATTGAGGTCAGGTACCATTTCATCAGGGAGGTACTTGAGGACAAGCGCATAGAGCTTGTCAAGGTTCATACAGATGATAACCCTGCAGATATGCTGACGAAGAGTCTACCTAGTCAGCGGTTTGAGTATTGCCGTGTATTGATGGGCATTGGATAGTATGCTCACTAGTTATTCTCCCTTAAAGGCACATTGTCCTTTAAGTGGGAGGTTGTGGGGGTTAAAGGTCACTGTGCCTTAACGCTGGTTATGTACAATACTCAAACACATATATAAATGAATGAAAAAGAAGATTAGGGTGGTTCTGCACCCACCAAACTTGTGTGGCTCTCTGTCTCTCTCTCTCGCTCTCTCTCCTTCTTCCATTCTTGCTTCCGTTGAGAGCACTCTCACATCACGCAAGCCATCCCCAAAAATAATGAAGTTTTGGGAACCCCAACTCTTCAATAGTTTGCACTAGATTGTTACACGTGCACTCACTAGCATATGCACGTTTTTGCACATATAGTTTGCACTAGATTGTTACATGCACACTCACTAGCATATGCACGTTTTTGCATATTTAAGAAGACCTAATCAATTCCATATTAGGGATGATTTAGTCTTAGTTTCACTATTAAATCCCAAAAATAAGCATATTGTTAGACACATCACGTACACTCACATGATTTTGCATAGGCACATAATAGATTACATCAATAATAGTATCACACACTTTCATTCCATACTCTCAAAGCATGCAATGAATTCATAAGCAAGACAAGAAGCTATGCCAAAACTCAAGATGAATTGACAAAAGAGTCTGTAGCCTTACCAACGAGACCCTCGCCAAACATCACAATCGTCTCCTAAATGCAAAAATATCAAACTTGCATACAAACTTTGTGAAGAGAGTGGGAGAGAAGTAAGGAGTTTCACTTGCAACTTTCTCACATACACAATGGGGGAATATACACAAAGGGTGGAGGCTGAAAACAATTTTCCTCTTCTTAGTTGTGAAAGCCAAAAGAACTCTATTTGCTCTTATATAGCCACCAGTCATAGTCGATTAGGCTCAATTGGGCGACCGACCCAGTCCGCCCAAAACGGTCGACTGGGGGTCGGTCTCGAAATAGGCCACCGACCATACGATAGAACCGGTGTGCAAAACAGAGCCATCCAGGATCATCTGAGGCTCGAAATGGGCCCCACAACCCGAGAGTGGGCTGCCTCGAGAAATGCTCCATCTACCCTCAGTGCAACTACCCTTAGTGCAGTCAGTCAAGGGATGCCTTCCCGCACTTGCATGTAGCCTAGTGGGCAGTGTGCCAACTCTATCTGAAGCTGTCTAGCCATCAGGCCACGCATGGCCCCCATTTGGTGTCCGAACCAGGACCTACCAGATAATCGAGCTACTCAAATGCCTTCTCATATGGGGGGCTTATAAGTAGAGTTAGCTAGTTCCCGCGTAGTTACACGAGAGTGGAGCATTGATATCTAACAGTACTCAAGCATAGGGAGAAGGAAAGGATCAGCAAAGGCCATAATCTCAACAAGCCGATTTGCACCAAAGAGAAGAGCAATACAATGTGTTGAAAGAAGATCTTGCGGCTCAACATGACATGAACTGATATATATCAAGGAGTTTGAAGGGGCTGATTGGGTTTGATGGGTAGGTTCTGATGAAACATTGCACCTCCTTCATAGATACGTTTACACAGCTCAAAACACTCTGCAAAGTGTCATTAGACATAGAGGCCTATAACTTTCAATAGAGATATGATACTAAAGATTCAAACACATATAGAGATGCACCTGTTGGGGTAAAGGCACATTGCCACCCTTTTATTAAAGATATGACACCTATGACTGTCTCAAGACAGTCATAGGGTGAAAAACCTAATCCTAATAAAACCTACGAGTTTGTGGTGTGGCTCAACACTTCACACCCACATCTTTTGTGTTTCCCCTTCTCTCACTCTCTCCCCGTTGTTCATCTCCCTCACTCTTTCCCTCTCAACTGGTATCAGAGCCTTCATCTCTCCCTCTCCACTTCTGCCTACCCCTCCCTCTACCCCTCCCTCTCCCCTCGGGCCTCGTGCCCTCAGCAGCGGCAGCAGCGAGCTCGGCATTGAGCAGCGCACAAGGCAACGCGTGCGGGTAGAGCTGGGCAGCGCACCGACAGCGCACACGGGTAGAGTAGGGCAGCGCGTGAAAGCGCGCACGGGCAACAGCAGGGCATCGTGCAGGCAATGTGCGTAGGGCAGCGCGCAGGCATAGCAAGGCAGCGCGGGGCAGCCTTAGCCGCAGCAGTAGCTAGCTGCTGCTAGCTGCGTGTGCGCAGCCATTTCGTGCACCGTACAGCCTCTGTACGGTCGGGTACGGACGTCCGTACCATCGTACGGACACCGTACAGGCGGTCGTACTGTACGAACACCGCCGTACGGACTGCGTCAGGGAGAACTGTGTCAGGGCGGACACTGCGTCAGGGAGAAACAGATCGATTTTTTTTTCTTTGGATTTGTACCCTGCACAGGTACAGCAGGTACAGTAGGTACAACAGGTACAGTAGGCATTTTTTTTTTTGCGGGGAAGAAGAAAAAGAGAGAGCACTCTGCTCTTCACATTCCCGGTTGTTCAGTTCTCAAAACTGTGTGTTGAAGGTATAGCAAGTACCCTCGTGTCCCTCGTGCTTGAGGTGACTAGTACCACAGTGTGTTATGGTTGCATAGTTATCTTGTTTCGGGAAGGTCAAATGCCTTGATTTTGCAGAGGGCTTTTATGCTTTTGCTGAGTGCAAATCTTAGCTTTTGGGTGACATTTTCAAAGGGCTTTTGCCTGGAAGTTTATGCAGTGTATGCCTTGAGGCAGTGTGGAGCCAGGGTGCCCACATTGGTCTTGTTTTCGCAGTGTATTCAGTGACATTTCTTGCAGGTCACATTATGTGTACGACACTTTGAAAAATCTCAGTTGAGCCACGCTTGGCCAGGGCGCATCGAGTTTACTCGGTCCCTAACTATCCATCGTTGACAGTGCTCAAAAGATTTCTTCTTTAGTGTTTGTACTTTGGGATCTGTGTTGTTACTGTGTGTACACAGGGCCGTGTATACATCACATTGTCAGGTGAAAGTACCAGGAGAGCACTGTATTTTTTTTAATGCTACCTCAGTGTTGAGGTGTTTTTCACTTGGTATAGGTGTCAAATCAAGGGGCTTTTGCCCAGTTTTTGCTTGTGAGCACTTGAGTTACTGTTTGAGACCTTCAGATGCCTTTTATCCCCTTGGCAGAAGGGTGATTGCTTGGGATTTGTCCCATTCTCTGTTGCAGGTTTGTGACAGGCTGAAGTGTCTTGAGCTTCTTTTCAGTGAACAAAACAGTGTATGATAAGTGATTTATGCATATACAATCAGTGCAATACCTCATCTGAGGTGGGAGAAGTGTCCAAGACAGCAGTGTTTTGTGCTTCGTCAGCTGATGATGCACTGATAAAGCACTTGTGGAACAGCTGCAGCATTCTGAAATTACTGTTTTATGCCTATTTGAGCACGGTACAGTGTGTCAGAAGGTACAGTAACTGGAGGGAAAATTTTCTGTTTTGCTGCAGATTTTTTTTTGACAGTAAAAACAACACTTTTGTGAGTGCTCCTGGCTCTTGATAGAGCAGGTTTTTCTGAGAAATCAGAATTTTATTTAGTCATTTTTTGACTTACAGGGAGTCAGGTACTTTCCTTATCTGATATGGCATCAGGGGGAAGTGAATCATCAATTCTGAACATAAAGAAATTGGAAGGGGCACACAATTATGCATTATGGGCAGAACAGTGTTTGAATGTACTTCTACTAAAGAAGATTTCTAAGCCCATAAGGGTGAAGGGTGTCAAGCCATCTGGGATGTCAGATGATGAGTGGGAGGAGCTAGATTTATCCACTAGGGCTACTATCATGCTTACTCTCAGTGATTTTCTTGTGTTCAATGTTCAGGCTGAAAAGACCTCTTATGGCCTATGGCAGAGGCTAGCAGAGTTGTATGCCCAAAAGAGTTCAGCCAGTAAGGTTTATTGGTTGAAGAAGCTGGTTGATCTTCGCATGAAGGAAGGTACAACTATGACCTCACACTTGAGTGAGTTCAATGCCATCTTTACACAGCTGATTGCACAGGGGTTGAACCTTGATGAGGAGTTCAAGGCTACCTTCTTGTTGTGTACCCTCCCTGAGAGTTGGGACACTTTCAAGACCACCCTGTCTAATTCAAATGTCACTCTTATGTATGCTGATGTAGAGAGCTCTCTCCTTATGGAGGAGATGAGCAGGAAGAATAATGCGGGCAGCAAGTCTGCAGGTACAGGAAAGAGGCAGGACTCAGCAAAAGGGGAGATCTGCTGGCAAGTCCAAATCTCACAGTCAGTCCCGTGGCAAAAAGGATATTGAATGCTTTTACTGTGGCAAGAAGGGACATGTGAAGTCTAAGTGCTTCAAGTTTATACGGGATTAGAAAGCCAAGAAGGCTGAGGCAAAGGATGCAGGCAGTGGAAGCAAAGACAAAGGCAAGGCCAAGGCAGATGACTTGGATGCAATGAATGTTGCAGCAGAGGACAGTGAAAGTGACAGACATGATGAGTGGTTTACTTCCTACACAGGTACTCATGGAGTTGTTCACCTTGGGAACAACTATGCATGTCAGATTGCAGGGATTGGCAGTATACAGATAGTATTCCCTGATGGACGCATATTTATGCTTGATGGTGTTCGCCATGTGCCGCAAACCAAGAAAAATCTAATTAGCACTGGCTTGTTGGATGACAGTGGTTACCACACCACATTTGGGGATTCCAAATGGGTGATTACTGATGGCCAGGTTGTTGTGGATGAGGGTTATAAGAGTGATACATTGTACCCTCTTTATGTTTCCAGTGTAGGTAATCATGTTGTTGCCATAACCGAGCTGCCAAAGGTTTCATTGTGGCATAGCCAGTTGGGACACATGTCCGTTAAAGGAATGCAAGAATTGTCACGTTTGGGTTATCTGCCGTCTCTTTCATTTTCAGATTTGCCTACTTGTGATCATTGCATATTTGGCAAGCATTCTATGACTCCTCATAAGAGGAGAACTCCCCAAAATAGAGCACCGCTTGATCTAGTGCACACTGATTTGTGTGAGATGCCACAGCTATCACTAGGGGGTGCAAAGTATTTCATTACTTTTATTGATGATGCCACACACAGAGTGTGGGTCTATTTCTTGAAGCATAAAAGCGATGCCTTAGATGCTTTCAAGAAGTTTGTCGCTCAGGTTGAGAATCGGACAGGTCGCAGGCTGAAATGCCTCAGATCCGATAATGGGGGTGAGTATGTGTCACATGCTTTTGTACAGTTTTGCGAAGCTAAGGGCATTAAACAGGAACTCACAGCCCCTCATAATGCATCTCAAAATGGTGTGAGTGAGTGGATGAATCGAACTATTCAGGAGAAGGTTTGATGTATGTTGTCTTATGCTGCATTGCCCCATGGCTTTTGGGCAGAAGCCGTGCAAACAATAGTTCACATAATTAACAGGTCGCCGAACAAGGCTTTAAGGTTGAAAGTGCCAGAGGAGGTGTGGTCTGGCAAGCCACCTTCATATAAGCACTTACGTGTGTTTGGCTGCGAGTGCTTTGCTCATATACGCAAAGAACTGCGCACCAAACTGGAGCCAAAGTCTTCCAGATGCATCTTTATGGGTTATGGTGACGAAGGTGAAATGGGGTATAGGTTATGGGATCCCGTTAAATGGAAGATTATACGCAGCAATGATGTCATCTTTAAAGAGGATAGTGTACACAAAGAACCCGTGCAACCTGTGGAATACAGGAGGATTATTTATGATGATGTCGGACAGCAAAGAATGCCCATTTATATGCAGCAGCAGGCTACTGTAGATAACCCTATTCAAGAGGGTATACAGGCTGAAAATCAACCAGATAATTTTGCCAATGATGCACCACTAGATATGCCAGCAAATGGGGCTGTAGAACAGCCAAATATGGTGGTACAGCCACCCGTCATGCATGATGAACAGGCTAGACAGCAGCCTAATCCGGACCATTTTGTTAGGAGGAGCACCCGTGTACAATGGCCTCCTGACAGGTTTGTTCCAGGAGCCAATAATGTGGCTGATTTTATCATGCTGACAGATTATGATGAGCCTTCCAGCTTCAAGGAAGCTATTGGAAGAACAGAGAAAAGGAAATGGGAGAAAGCCATGCAATCTGAAATGGACTCCCTACTTCAAAATGATACATGGGACTTGGTGCAGCTACCTGCAGGCAGAAAGGTTTTGCCATGCAAGTGGGTTTACAAAGTCAAAGTGGATTCAAATGCTTTACCGAGGTATAAGGCCAGATTGGTTGCCAAGGGATTTAAGCAGAAGAAGGGCATTGACTTTGATGAGAACTTTTCCCCTGTAGTCAAGATGACTACTTTGAGAGCAGTGTTAGCTCTTGTTGCTCATGAGGACATGGATTTATGTCAGATGGATGTGAAGACTGCTTTTCTTCACGGAGATCTCCATGATGAGATCTATATGAGTCAGCCAGAGGGATATGCTGTTAAAGGGAAAGAGCAGCTTGTGTGTAAGCTCAAGAGGAGCTTGTATGGACTCAAGTAGGCACCAAGAGAATGGTACAAGAAGTTTGATGCCTTCATGCAGTCCCAAGGGTATCATAGGTGTGAGACCGATCATTGCTTGTACACCAAACGGGCAAAGGATGGTAGTTTGATGCTACTCATTCTATATGTGGATGACATGCTGATTGCCAGTAAATCTTAGCAGGAGATTAGTGCTTTGAAGAAACAACTGCATAAGTCTTTTGACATGAAAGACTTGGGTGATGCAAACCATATTCTTGGTATGCGGATTACTCGTGATAGGTCCAAGGGACTTTTGTTTCTGTCACAGAAGGAGTACATTGACAAAGTATTGCAGAGGTTTAAAATGGAGGGGGGGAAGTCTATTAGTACCCCGTTCCCTCCACATTTAAAACTCAGCAGTAAGGACAGAACCCCAGATTAGATGATGATAAGGCTAAAATGGCCAAGGTTCCGTATGCATCTGCAGTTGGTTCTTTGATGTATGCCATGGTTGCCACTCGTCCGGATATTGCTTTTGTAGTGGGAGTCATCAGCAGGTATATGACAAATCTAGGCAAACGGCACTGGGAAGCAGTGAAAGGTGTCTTGAGGTATCTCAAGGGTACCAAAGACTTGTGCATATGCTATGGTAGGCAGGATACATTGGTGCATGGTTTTACAGATTCAGACTATGCAGGGAATGCAGATAACCGGAAATCTACTACCGGTTATATTTTCACATTTGCAGGAGGTGCTATATCATGGGTGTCTCGGTTGCAGAAATGCATTGCACTGTCAACCACTGAAGCTGAATATGTTGCAGCCATTGAGGCTTGCAAGGAAGCAATATGGCTTACTCGGCTGGTGGGAGATTTGGGCATTACAGGAGATATGCCAGTTTTGCATTGTGATAGTCAGAGTGCTATCATGTTGGCAAAGAATCCGGTCTTTCATCAAAAGACCAAGCACATAGATGTGAAATACCATTTCATCAGGGAGGTACTGGAAGACAAGTGACTTGAGCTTGTGAAGGTACATACTGATGATAATCCTGCAGATTTGCTCACTAAGAGCTTGCCTACAAAGCGGTTTGCACATTGCCGCCACATCATGGGATTAGGATGAGACCATTCTTATTTTATGGTCTTGTATACAGTAACTGTATATTGCTGTAATTTTTATTCTTTTCTCCCCTTTAGGCACATTGGCCTTTAGGTGGGAGGTTGTTGGGGTAAAGGCACATTGCCACCCTTTTATTAAAGATATGACACCTATGACTGTCTCAAGATAGTCATAGGGTGAAAAACCTAATCCTAATAAAACCTATGAGTTTGTGGTGTGGCTCAACACTTCACACCCACATCTTTTGTGTTTCCCCTTCTCTCACTCTCTCCCCGTTGTTCATCTCCCTCACTCTTTCCCTCTCAGCACCTGGGCTTCGCACTAATATACATTTTGTAAGAAACAAAGAAGCGGCCATAAAGTTATGGGCAGTTTACTAGACAGGGTAAAAATTGTCATGAAAATAGACTATCAGACACTGAGACTCATAACTTTTTACAATAGTATCTGATTCAAAGTTTAATCACATAAAAACATGCTCTTGAAGAGAGCTTTGCGCTGATATAAGTTCATCAAAATCGGACTACCGAGCAGAAAGTTATGAGCAAAACACTAACAGGGGGTCAAACTATCATAAAAACTGCCCTCCACCATGCTAATTTCGGCTGAGCAAGATGCTCCCTCAAGACTCCACCTTCATCAATGATCCACTACTCATAGATTTTGCCTAGAAGAGAGTAAGTAACTCCCTTGGTGGCTTGAGAAATGGATGGACCATGTGTGTGCAATGAGCGGCCGAATAGAAAGAACTTTTAAGGCTTTGAAAGAAAGAAAAGGGAAGAGACACTCAAGAGAGGGAATACGAAGTGGTCTTCATTGTCAATAGACTGAGGCTCCAGTCTAATGCAACTCCAAATACTACAAACACAAGGGAGAAGAAGAGGTTTCATACATACAAAAGGGAGTGGAAGTGGCAAGACTACTCATAGAGAGAGAATGAACTAGAGAGAGATCCCCATTATGTATGGGAGAAAGCTGCAAGTGAGACTCCTTACTTCTCTCCCACTCTCTTCACAAAGTATGGTCAAGGGTTTGCTCTAAGGTGCATGTGTGCATCTAGGGGAGTCACATGTTTGTGTGTGTGTGTGTGTTGTAAAGGCACATGTAGTGCTATGATGTGTCTAGTGTGTGACCTAAGTGATGATGTAAGCCAGAGGCCCCCACATGGGAGGTTCCTTTGATTTAGGCCAGTCCCACTGATGTAGGGGCTGATTGCCAGTGATGTAGGGAAGGTGCCTTTGATCTAGGCCACCTTCTCCCCATTTCTATAAGAGAGAGTCACCTCTCTCACAATCAATAGAGAACAACATTTTTTGTTACATCTTGTGCTCTCACTCCTCTTCCAAGATGCATCTATTCTATCCCATGAGTTTCTACAAGGTCTAGGTAAAGGTTCTGGATAGAGCTGGAGGTGGTGAGGTTGGAACTGGAGCTGCAGTGGGTGATGGATTTGGTGAGGTTGGATTTGGAGTTATAGTGGGTCTCTATGAAGGAGGCGGTGAGCTAGTGAGGTTAGAGGTAACTAAAACTAGAGATAGAGATGAAAAGAGAAGGGCAACTCTACTTAGTGGTAGTTTGGTCTAAAAATCTATGCAAGTAATGATTAGCAAATAAATGCACGTGTACCTAGAGGATCTTTTTTTGCATGTGTGGTTGAGAAGACTAATGTGACATGCATTGATAGCTGTGCCATCTCCTCTTATCTACACTTTTCTCCATCCCTTCAATAGTTTTGATCTTCTTTTCTTTTCTCTAACACCACATCCTTATCTGCATCTAGAAAACATCATCAATGCCATCATCCCCCCTCTTATTGCACCTATGCAGGAGCCACAGACAAGTCACCATGGCTAGCCATGGACATAAAAAATATAGGTATTCATATATCCCACTTTTGAATCTGCTATATTTGTGGCCAATAGTGTTTTCTTGATCCGTGATTATCTAGACCTCACTTTTCCTTAGATCCTATTTCTTCTCCATAGAGAACAGGAGTCTTTGCCAGAAAACGGAATTTGAGGCCCTCTTTGCATAAAAACACCCCATATCACATCTATGGACAAAACATACTGTGTGCGCTATGATTTGGGAAAAATGCAATTTGGAGCAATTTTCTTAAAAAAACTAGAAAATCACATTTTTGAGCAAATGGGTATGCAAGAGTCTATAGAATGCATAGATAAATACTAGTTTACAAAAATCACTAACTTTATTAGTATGTAGATAACATGAGCTTGATGGGTGACAACTTGATGGGTTGGAGCTAGAGCTATAGTGGGTCTGGGTGATGGAGCTTGAGCTGTAGTGGGTTAGTGTGATAGAGCTGGTGAGGTTGAGGGTGATAATTTGATGGGTATTGTCAGCTTGATGGGTTGATCTACAGCTCTAGTGGTTATGGGTGATGGAGCTTGAGCTATAGTGGGTCAATGTGATAGAGCTGTTGAGGTTTTTGGTGATAGTTTGATGGGTTGAGCTAGAGCTATAGTGGGTATGGGTGATGGATATGGAGTTGTATTGGGTCAGTGTGATGGAGCTAGTGAGGTTGCATAGCACAAGCTTGTAGGGAGGAAGATGAAACTCAAGATGGAGATGACAAGGGGGATGATTAAGTCTGGCAGCTTGGTCTAAAAATAGGTGCAAATGATAACTAGATACTTAACTCACTAGTACCTTGAAGACCGTTTTTGGCATGTGTGGTTGACAAGTGTGACTTGCATAGATATCTGTGTCATCTCCTCTTATCTTGACTTTTCTCCATCCATTCAACAGTTTTGATCTTCATCTTCTCCTACACTGTAGCCTCATCTTCTTCCTCATCTTCATCTGGACAATAGTTTAGACCTTGGCTTGTCTCCCACCATCATCCTCGCCTAGCTACACTTGTGCAAAAGCCATGGAGAGAAAGGATACAGGTACTTCAATACACCATAGTCTTGATCTACCTTTCCAAGTGTTTTCTTGATCTATGCAACTCCACTGCATCAGATCTTAGGCATTTGCTTTATCTTTTGCATGATCTAAGACCATTTTCTTTAAGATTTACCTAAATTTGTCTGGACCTGATGTTTTGCATGGAACCTAGAGATTAATACTTTGTGGCCAAGGGGTTTCCTTGAAAATGCAATTTGATCCTTATATAGCTTAGGAACACCCCATATCGTGTTTATGGGAAAATCTTGTTTCTATTGCTAGAAGAGTATTTACATAAGCAGAAGTATTTACTAGAAAATGCGATTTTAGTGTATTTAGCTAGAAAGACCCTCATATTGCATTTATGTCAAACTTTCAAAGAGGAGGAGCTCACCATTCAGGTGATGTAGCAAGATCCAGTCCGAAAGACCATTGACCTCTCAACTTATGCTGTAAGGGAGGAGGAATCTCTTGGTGAGATTTTCTTTTCGAGTGCTTCTGTTTCATTTAGCTACATGTGTAGGACCCAAATTTAATTTTGTATGATGCAGTCAAGAGAAGAAAGCTCAATGAGAAGGGTTCAGACCAAAGGTGAACAGACAATTGCTAAGGAAAAGGATCGAAGGAGGAAAAGAAGTCACCCTGATAGCAGCTCTTTGAATTTCTACAAAAGTCTGAATGTCAAATGCAGTATCACGAATACCATGAGATGTTCAATAAGGAGATGGATTTGTAGTCTCTTCTGACACATCACAAGTATTTTCTTTTAGAGGTGTATGAGTCCTTCAACAAGCTAACATTTGAAGGATCTAAAGTTGTCAACAGTAAGACTTTTGTACATATCAAGGACATTGCCAAAAATGACAGTATCAAGTATCAAATGCACAAGCTCTTTGATAGTTTTGAAGACTACCACAAGGGAATTTGCACTGTACACAAGGGCAATTGCAAGATACTTGAAGAGTCACTTGCATTTATTGAACCATAGAGAGCAAGTAGAGGCAAATCACATGATGGAGGTAGTAGACACAAAGTAGATTCTTTATTCATGAGTTGAAGGCCATGTATGTACACTATGCTAATGGATCAGTTAACGACACAAAGGGTAATAATGAGGAAGATCTACCAGAGGTGGAAGAGAAGATAAGCCGAAAGAGGAGGAGCTTGTAGTTGCAGCATGGGATCTAGTGGCCTTTAAAAAATGAGATGCTAAGATATGCTATCCTAATGGATGACATTGAGGTTGAAAGCTTAGACGAGATGATTAATCCTTTGAGTAGGAGGGCTCTATGTATACTTTCTGTCATATCCAAGAAAAGGATACATGAATTCATACTCCGCTCTCATCTATGCTTAATCTAAAGCATTGGATATACTGAGCTTAAGAAGTTTCCTATCAATACAACTATCATCTGAGACTCAAGTGAATCGTCACTTCGATAGGATAGCCTAGCTAATTGAATGGAAACATTTGAGTGATGTAGCCATGTCGTCAAAAAGGTCACTAATCTTCTCAGTACTCAACTGAATGATATCCCTTGGTTTTCATGGACAGTGGGTTAGACAACCACACACTGTTCTTGTCACAATTGCTAAGGCGATATGACAAGCAATTAACATGGTTGATTAGTCCAAGTATGACTAATCATTCACACTCTTGTCCTAATTCTCGTGTCCTATACCACGGGAATCCACCTGTATGGGTAATAGGGCAAGATGTGTAAAACACAAGGATATACAAGCAGTTGGATATGATACTAGACATTAACAAAATAAAATAACATCATCTAAATTTCTTAAAATCATTAAAGAACATTGAGTACTTTTTAAGCCTTTCCATACACGAGTTTTAAATCTATAATATTTTAAACTTTGTTTTAGAAAGAAATTTAATTATGAAACATGAATTCAACAAAGGACATCACATGGTAGTAATTATTCAAAAAAGGATAGCCTATAGTAATTTTTATATATGTGGCAAAATTTAATAAGTACAAGACATCATCTTATAATTTCCCATCCAATAAACAAAATGGTGGTTTTGCTAAATATGACCTCATATTTTAGGTTTCTTATTTTCATTTTTTGATTCATCTTTTCCAACTTCAAAACTTCTTGATCCCGAGAAGTCACAATTAAAATCCACTTCTTCACTCCCAATCAGTTATTGGGATATGAAACTAAATCCGTGGTAGGCAGAGAGTGAGGACTAATTCTAATCTTTTTTCATTTTTCCATGTAATGTAACAGTGGGTATTAATTTGTTTTGATGATTCCAGTTATAATTTCTGTACCCTAGTCTATTTCCACAATAGACCAAATAATGAAAGATTTCTCTAAAAATAAAGAAAGTGCATAGAAATGAATTATGGACTTCAGTCATACAATTTAATTATAGTAAGGTTTCAAGAAAGTGAAGATAATAATTGATCCTTTGTACGATCATTTGATTGAACAATAGACCAAAAACAGGAGATTTTCTTTTTAAAGAAGAAATGAATTATGGAAGTTTAACGTAGGCCAGTTAAAGTAGAAAATGTAAAAAGTAGCCGAAATTGTTAATATCGAGTCAATGTATTTGTAAAAAATATCTGAAACGGTGTAACAAAAATGTAGGCTCGCTTTGAGCCCTCTCAAAAATGCAATTAAATAATTTTTTTCCGTTCAAGTAGTAATACTTCCTACGGCATGCTGGGTTATGTGTTGGTGCTCCGACATTTGCCTTCTTTTTGCTTGCCGTCGATGCTATTATGTGTTAGATATCAATGCTCCACTCTTGTGTAACTACGTGGGAACCAGCTAACTCTACTTATATGCCCCCCATATGAGGAGAAGTCATTTGAGTAGCTCAGTTATCCGGTAGGTCCTGGTTTGGACACTAGATGGGGGCCATGTGTGGCCTAATGGCTGAACGACTTCAGATAGAGTTGGCACGCTGCCAACTAGGCTACATGCAAGTGCGGGAAGGCATCCCATGTATGACCGCACTGAGGGTAGACGGAGCATTTCCTGGGGCAGGCCCACTCTCGAGTTGCGGGGCTCGTTTGGAGCCACAGATGATCCCAGATGGCTCTCGGTGATGGTTCTAACCTGTGGTCGATGGCCTATTTTGAGACCGATCTACAGTCGACTATTTTGGGCAGACTGGTTCGGTCTCCCAATTGGGTCTAACCGACTATGACTGGTGGCTATGTAAGAGCAAGCCTGTGAAGCCCATCATCATCACTGGCTATAGCAACCCTGATTCCTTAGCATCCACCCTCTGTCCTCTACTGTTTCCAGCATGCCATTGAAGCTTCTCACATAGGAGCGCACGGCTAGGAGGCAGTGCCATCTATTGTATCAATTTTACAATAATCAAATTTTTGATTCTCCATACTATTTGCTTTTCTCTCTTGCATACGAGATCCTGTTATCTGTTGAGCACAGACGTTGTATTGTTTTCTTACATGGTATCAGAGCTTGGGCTCTAGCAAGAAGATTTGGTAGTGTGTTTCTATTTGCGAGCAGATTGTGAGAGATGGCCCAGCCCACAAGATTGTGAATCCCACCGTTTAGCGAAAGCGAAGCTTTGGGATACTACTACTGGGGAGGACGTGAAGCCGATTGCGAGACTGAATCCAGCCAATGCAGGACAACAGATAGTACCAATTGCGGATCAGGTTCTCGCGTGGACAAGAAGAAATGTAGATGCACTGTGTTCTATTGTCTGCAATGTAAGTGATTCTGTCATGGCATTAATTCAACATGTCACCACAGTGGAGGAGGCATGGACGGTCTTGAAAAATTAGTACGAGACCACAAATCAGATGCAGATTCAGAATCTAGAGACTCAACTCGCGAATGAGAAACTGTGTCTGTCTAAAACAGTAGAGAAGTTCATCACCAAGGTGAAGAATCTGTGCAATCAGATGACTGCGATTGGCATCACCATTACCAACGAGAATCTAGCACGAAGGTGCATACGGATTCTCCCACCAAAGTACGACGGTCTTGTTACGGCGCTGAATATGTAGAAAAGAAATCCGCCCCTCAACTTTGAGGATTTTAGCGCGATGCTTCTGGAGGAGGAGATGCATCAAAAGATGAGGACTAGAGAAGATTCGGCTTTCTCGGCTGGATCAAAGAAAGGTAAGGGTACGGACTCTGGTAACCCATCTTCTTCTGATGATAAAAACAGAAAGAAGAAGATCAAGTGCTTCTATTGCAACAAGGCAGGGCACAAGTAGAATGAGTGCCAGAAGAAGATTGCAGATGAGGAGAACGGAGTAAAGAAAGAGTCCAGCAATAGCGCGCAAGCAGTACCAGTAGAGTTGTTCGTAGCAATTGAGGAGATTTGCACGGAGGCAGTTCATGTACCTGCGGATGAACCTTGGATTATTGACAGTGGTGCATTATGCCACATGACCACTCGGAAGGATTGGTATACCTCTCTACATCTGGTAGGGAATGACATCCTGATGTTCTTTATGTGCCAAATATCAAGAGGAACTTGTTGTCCGTTTCTGCGATCATGGATCGGGACCTCAAAGTTCACTTTGATAAGAATGGCACAGATTTTGGATCTTCAAGGGAAGGTCATTGGTAAAGGTACACGGCACAACAACATCTACAAACTCTCTAATGCCATGGAGGAGGACAGTGCTAACCACGGTAGTCTGCTGCAATTGGAGGTACGATTTCTGTATGCCCTGACTCGATATAAGTAGGTAATGACTTGGAAAGCTGCATGAAGCTACAATGGTAAAGACCCAAACTCAGCTCGAATGATCTGGTGAGGTACTAATGGCTTACTCCGAAGCATCTGTGATAGCATAAGAACCTATAACGACTCCAAATGGGACCATTTTGTAATAACTAAAAGGTCTAGCTCCCAACACGGGACGCCATACATCCTTGCTGGACGAACCAAGGATTCAAATAGAAGGCATTTGGTTCGAGGGTCCTGGAAATGTGAACTGAAGAATTGCCTCTCGAACCTGGCTAACAAGGGATACCCTTTGCTCAGCCAAGCCTGCATCGCCGGTCTCATGGTGAAAATGGGTCTGGAAAAGATAACCCCTAAGTATGTATAATTTGAAACAATCTCTACCGATGACCCATCAAAGGTAAAACTCTCTAATTCATCTTGACCCGAGATGTATTGAAGATCATAACCTTGGTTTTACCAAGGTTGACCTTCAAATCATGAGACTCACAGAAATACTGTAGTGCATCAATATGTCTTAGTAGCCCCTCTGTTGAGGATGATAGAAGTACCACATCATCTACATATAGCAATATCTAAATTAGAGTGCCAACAAGAGAGCATCCCATCCCCCCTAACATCTACATGACTATCTCAAGCTCATTGATTTGTAAAGGCCAAACAAGGTGGGTGATAAAGGGCATTCTTGTTTGACCCCAATCGTACTAGGAATCTCATCTGCCCATCTAGCCCTTGTCCTGAACCCTGCATGAGACTCTCTCATAAAGTGCCATAACTGCCAAATGACCTCCTGATCATAACCCAAGTGCTACAAGTGCCTAATGAGGTGGGCTCTAGGAACGGTGTCAAAGGCTTTGCGAAAATCCACAAAGCAAAAATAAACCCTCTGTCTCCGTGCTCTCGCCTCCTCAATGATACATCTGAGCGAGAGAATGTGGTCCTTGCTCCCATGATCATGTCGGGTCCATATGCTCTAAGTCCTCGCATCTCCGCAAATCCACTGACCTCAGAATCAAGCATGGATGTAGAGATCTTGGACATGACATTCCCAATCATAATGGTGCTGTAGTTCCTTGGGTTCATGGGATCCCCTACCTTGTGGATAGGTGAGATAGTGTTAAGAGTCCAAGTGCATGGGAAGCCAAGACAAACGGCTTCATTACAGCTTTGCTAGGATCGGTTGAGGCACGGATATTAATCCCATATGCAATGAATTCAGAGCATACACCCTCATGATCTTTCGCTTGGCCATTATGAAGCTTCATCACCATGTCCTTAACACCCCCTACTTAGTGAAGAGTGTACAGGAGGTAGGGTGAGGTATGTGTGACATGTTAGGAGTTGGGATGATGAAGATCGTCCTGCCAGACTCTAGTATTTGTGAGAGGTGAAGGAGACCGCCTCTCTAGAAATCTCTGCCAAAAGTCCTTGGGGAGAGAGAGAGAGAGAGAGAGAGAGAGAGAGAGAGAGAGAGAGAGAGCTTATGTAATGGCTCAATTAGTGAGTGGCCATATATTGCAAGTGGAAGTTGAATAGTGCCCTTGGTGGAGACATCTTATTAGGGGATCGGTTATACTACATGGGTGTGAAGGACATTGGAGATTGAAACCGTTTCATCATGATAGGTTGGATATTCATATTTGGCATTCAACATTGTGATGACTCAATTTTTTTCACTCCAACATCTCCTTTTTTCTTCACCTCCACCCTCAACTCTCTTTTTTGGTGACTTCCTAGTAGTCTCGCCTTTATTTTTGTAGTATCATGATGGCCCTAATATGATGATATCGAAGCTAGACTACAATATCAATTAAGCTTTTTGAAATAAGTCTCATATGCAAGTGAAGTAGAGACTCTACACTACTATCATGTAAATGCCCACCCCTATGGAAACACTATTAGATATCAATGCTCCACTCTCATGTAACTACGCGGGAACCAAGTAACTCTACTTGTAAGCCCCCCATATGAGGAGAAGGCATTTGAGTAGCTCGATTATCCGGTAGGTTCTGGTTTGGACACCAAATGGAGGCCATGTGTGGCCTGATGGCTGGACGGTTTCAGATACAGTTGGCACACTACCAACTAGGCTACATGCAAGTGCGACAAGACATCCCATGACTAACCACACTGAGGGTAGACGAAGAATTTCCCGGGGTAGCCCACTCGGCTTGCGGGGCCTGTTTGAAGCCCTAGATGATCCCGTATGGCTATGGGCCGAACGGTGTCCATAGGTTAGTTGCTCTATTCTGCACCACGGTTCTATCCTGTGGTTGGTGGCCTATTTCGGGACCGACCTCCAGTCGGCCGATTTGTACGGACTGGGTCGGTCTCCCAATTGAGTCTAACTAACTACGACTGGTGGCTATATAAGAGCAAGCTCGTGAAGCCCATTATCATCACTGGCTACAGCAACCCTGATTCCTTAGCATCCAGCCTCCATCCTGTACTGTTTCTAGCATGCCATCGAAGCTTCTTACACAGGAGCACACAGCTAGGAGGCAGTGCCATCTATTGTATCAGTTTTACAGTAATCAAATTTTTGATTCTCCATACTATCTGCTTCTCTTGCATACGAGATCTTGCTATCTGTTGAGCATAGACGTTGTATTGTTTTCTTACATGGTATCAGAGCTTGGGCTCTAGCAGGAAGATTTGGTAGTGTGTTTCTATCTGCGAGCAGATTGTGAGAGATGGCCTAGCCCCCAAGACTACGAATCCCATTGTTCGGCGAAAGTGAAAAGTTAGACAGCACTAACTATCCACTTTGGAAGTTCAAGATGAAGACCATTCTAAGCGCATACGAGCTTTGGGATACTGCTACTGGGGTGGACATGAAGTCGGTTGCAAGACCGAATCCAGCCAATGTAGCATAACAGATAGTACCAACTACGGATGAGATTCTCGTGTGGACAAGAAGAAATGCAGATGCGCTATGTTCTATTGTCTGCAGTGTAAGTGATTCATGCCATTAATTCAACATGTCACCATAGCGGAGGAGGCATGGACGGTCTTAAAAAATCAGTATGAGACCACGAATCAGATGCGGATTCAGAATCTAGAGACTCAATTCGCGAATGAGAAACTGTCTGAGTCTGAAACGGCAGAGAAGCTCATCACCAGGGTGAAGAATCTGCGCGATTAGATGACTACGATTGGCATCACCATCACCAGCGAGAATCTAGCACGAAGGTGCTTACGAATTCTCCCACCAAAGTACGACGATCTTGTTATGGCGGTGAATACGCAAAATAGAAATCCGCCCCTCAACTTTGAGGATTTCAGTGTAATGCTTCTAGAGGAGGAGATACGTCAAAAGACGAGGACTGGAGAAGATTCGCTTTCTCGGCTAGATCAAAGAAAGGTAAGGGTAAGGACTCTGGTAACCCATCTTCTTCTAATGATAAAAAGAGAAAGAAGAAGATCAAGTGCTTCTATTGCAACAAGACAGGGCACAAGCAGAATGAGTGCCGAAAGAAGACTGCAGATGAGAACGGAGTAAAGAAAGAGTCCAGAATAGTGCACAGGCAATACCAATAGAGCTGTTCCTAGCAATTGAGGATATTTGCACAGAGGTAGTTCATGTACCTGCAAATGAACCTTGGATCATTGACAGTGGTGCATCGCGCCACATGACCAGTCGGAAGGATTGGTATACCTCTCTACATCCGGTAGGGAATGACATCCTAGTAGCAGTCGGCAATGATGCAAAATGTCCAGCAAAAGAAAAAGGTATGATTTCTCTCAAGTCATATGTTGTAAAACAATTGTCTGATGTTCTTTATGTGCCAGATATCAAGAGGAACTTATCCGTTTCTGCGATCACGAATCGAGACCTCAAAGTTCACTTCAATAAGAATGGCACACAGATTTTGGATCTTCAAGGGAAGGTCATTGGTAAAGGTACATGACTCAACAACATCTACGAACTCTTAACTTTCAGTGCTCGAGCTGATGTGAGCAACACCAAGCTATGGCATGAGATGTTTGGTCATCTAAACCTTAGTTCTTTAAAGGAGATGCATAAAAGTGGAATGATTGTAGACCTATCAGAAACTACAGATCTACCCGATGCATGTGAAGCTTGCATCATGGGCAAGCAGCATCGGCAACCCTTTCCTAAAGAGGCCAGCAGAGCAAAGGCTCCTCCCTTAGAGCTCGTTCACACGGACCTCTACGGAAAGATGGAGACGCACACGGACCTCTACGGAAAGATGGAGACAGAAACTTTAGGTGATTCCTACTACTTCATGACGCTGATCGACGACTACAGTAGAAGGATATGGATATACTTCCTGAAGACTAAAGATGAGGCTTTTAGTAAGTTCAAAGAATGGCATGTAATGGTCGAGAAAGAAACGGGGAGGAAGGTGAAGAAGTTGAGATCAGACAGAGGTGGGGAGTTCACATCAAGTGAATTCGAAAGTTACTGCAAAAGTCACGGGATCAAGAGGCACATACACCACAGCAAAATGGAGTAGTAGAGCGCAACATGCGCGTCATCTGCGAAATGGGTAGAAGTATGATGAAAGGGAAAGATTTGCCAAAGACTTTCTGGGCTGAAGCATGTAACACGGCAGTTTACATTCTGATTAGCAATTTCAATAGAATCCCTGAACAAATGAGGTCACCATAGTCTTGCTTGGAGCACATTATAGGTAGTGACATCTACTACAAAATGTCCATATGCCATGCCAGAATGGGCTTCTTTGCAAGATGATTTTATCTCCACCTCCTTGACACAGACCCTCATTTCATGACCCCTATCTTGGATATAAATGACTCTTACAATGATTTCACGCCTCTAAGTTGGTAATATTATGCTAGGACCATCATATAGTCAAGAAGTTGATACATCCTACACCACATTGAGGAGATGTCCAAGAGAGATGCATCAACAATGTCATGTTCATCCCTTGTAGGCTATTCACTTGTAGTCGAAACAAACCCCAAATTGTTGCATGGCTTGTTTCTCAAAGGCAAAACAATGTTTGATGATCTACATAGAAGCCAAAATTGTTTGCTAACAAATAGTGTGCCTATATTTCTTAATTCCATGGACTATGGATACACCCTTTTTCAATGGTGGTGGTGGAGTTTCTCTCATCATCATTAGCTATCTATATATCGACAAACTACACATGATAATCAAGTTGAAATTCACTTGGATAGGTTAGTATGTGACGCATCAATATGCACATGAATTTTTTTTCCTAGTCATGAGGCTTAAGGCTGGGCACTATGATGAGCCTTCTTTTAGCTTTTAAAGAATTCTCATACTCCTTACTCCATTTAAATACATGCACTACATTGCCAAAGGTGAAAAATTTCAAGATGAGAGTTAGTACTAGCCCAGATGTCTCATGAACATCTGTACTCCTTTATAGTTCTTCACAGGTAGTAGTTATGAGATCACCTTGATTTTCATCCATCAATAGGTATCCCATATTGGGACACAATATGTCAAAAAGTCATAGCATGAGTTACCATACATTATCTTTTTGAGGGGTTGAGGGAGATTTAATGTAGCTTATCTTGATAAAATATTCCTTTAGACACTTGAGCTGAGGTCGAAAAGCATAAGTGCATGTAGCCTTGGATGGCTTTGTCCTCTATGAATCCAAGCTGTCCTTGATTGTATGCTCCCTATCAAACTATTGGTGACCTGGTTGTGAAATAAGTGCGATCATCTCATCTATGGCCTTCCCAAGATATCTTCTAATTCTTTGAGAGTGTGCATCACCACAAGGGTGACATTGAAACATAGCTTGGTCATATATGTTGTTATGTCATACATGAGGCCCGAGGCTGGACCTTGGATTGATAGCTTGAACTTCAAATGAATATTGGGATTCCCTACAGCTTTGTAGAAATTTTGTTGAATTACAATAAGGTGCGACACCTCTATCAAGCATTGCACTCATGCACTCATGCACTCATGGCTTTAATTTGGTAGATCATCCAACACATGCATAAAACGATAATCTAAATGCCCTCCACGAAAACAAGCTTTTTTTAATACTAAATATATGGAGCTGCGCTGTAAATAACACTCCCCCTCTCTGATACTTTACATTGCAAGCGTGGGCTTATTCCTCTCATTCATCATACTCATCATCTCCATATTCCTCACCGTAAGGCAATCGATAACTTGGACGCTGATCATCTTCCATGATAACTACGTTTTCATCAAAAGTTCATCATCATCATCTGTATCGTCCTTGCTGATGCCTTCCTCACTATTAGCAACCACCTGATCTGTGTTTACCTTGGTTTGTTGTACATCTCCAGCAACAGCATCCACAGCCCTATCTGCCCACTTGACACGTTTTCCATTCACATTAAGTGTCTCCTTATCCTCACCCTTGATATCATAGGTGCCACTTGTATTTACAGCTTCAGCAGTATCCTGTTCCACATGGGCTATCGTGAAAATTCTCTCTCTCTCTCTCTCTCTCTCTCCACGTGTTGTTAGCCCATGCGAGAACATATGTGTCTATGCAGTGGATGTCTGCCCATGCAAGAAGGCACAAATATGTACACATGGATACATGGGAGTGTTAGTCCATGCACCCATGTGAGCATGGCTTTCCTTTTTTTGAGTCACAGAAGGGAAAGAAACGGCAGAGGCACTTGATGGTAACCGCAACAAGGGGGAAGGGATGGCTAAGAGGTATAGTTCCAGCATCAAGAAGGGGACAAAATGGTTGAAGAAGTTCGGAGTGGATATAGATGACATCCCAGAAGAACTATGTCAATCAAGGAGCCAGTGTCACAAAGCATCGATGCCCCATCCATCCAATCGGCATCCAAAGGCAGGATAGCTAGGACAGCCACAAAGGGCTATCAAAAGATAAAACAGAAGCAGCAGCCATGGACGCAGCCATTTGACAGGCAACTGCAAAAGACAGCAAGGCAGCGCCTGTACAGAGATAAAAAAGGTGCAGCAGCCACATCGTCAGCTGTGGCTGCTGTGTGAGCATTGACAGCAGCCAAGACAACTCAGTTGCCACATCACACAGGAGTTCAACCCCATGCTTGTTTTAAAAAAAGATCAACATGCGCAAAAGCCCAGGGTAAGAGTAAATCTCATGACATAGAGGTGGAAACTATGATGGAAGAAGGCCAACTGTGAAGAGAGAACTTGCAAGCAATGCTTGAACGATGGTGAAGGATGAAGCTAGCATACTGGCCTATAGCAGCAAGTATGGCTTGAGCACATTAGACTAAAGTTTTGACATCCATAACTTGCAGACTCTTACCCTCAACGCCTTTTTGAATTAGCCAAATTGCAAACATCTGGAAGCATAGAAAGTATTCATTGGAAATCTTGGAGCTAATCAAGTTTACCTTCATAAGACTACAGAATATCCAATGTTGCAAATTAGAGTTTTGTAAGATTTAATAGATGAATAATGAGAGAGATAGACAGATAGAGAGAGAGAGAGAGAGAGAGAGAGAGAGAGAGAGAGAGAGAGAGAGGCTATTTAGAGCTGTAGCAAGAGTATCATATGGTATAGCTGTACCTGTTCATCCCATAGATCGTACTGTGTCTCCAGAGTACATTGACAAAACATTTCATTCTCTCTCTCTCTCTCTCTCTCTCTCTCTCTGTGATCAAAAGTGGTAGAACCAAAACAGCAGACCTTCACGGCATGCCCGACAGAGTCTCATATAACAAAGAGGTACAGCAAGATCCTCAAGACAGTTCTCTGAACTCCCTGTTAAAGGGACCATTGAGACCTAGTTTCTAGAGGTACTTTAATAAAAGCAGAGTCGAGTAGACAAAAGTCGGGAGATACCCATGACAAAAATGTGGAAGAACCGATTCCTAGCACAACTTCAATTCAGATTGGTAAGATTTCACTTTGTATTGAAAAGTACAAATGCACAAAGATGACTGGGTCTTCTACATGAGGTAGGGGATCTTTAAGAGAAATATTGTAATGTTTTTGGGTCCTATAGCCCACGTTTTGTCTCCAAGCAAAGAAGCAGACAAAACCCAAACCTAGATAAGGAACTGAGAGTCACATCAAAGACACAGAAACCTTGAATACAGTGGATACACACGCACTGAGTGCAGTAAAATCAGAGCCTTGAACAAAGGGCATATATAGGCAAGCAGCCTCAACAGCTCATGTCTCCTGCAGCTGCAAGTACTCACTGCTAACTGCAGCTGAAGCAGAGATAACAAGCATAAATAAAAAGATGCCTTGAAAGACTCAAAGAGATATACCACCTGTAAATATAAACTTATGAGCGCAAAACATGCGGCTCAAAGGGGAGGTAAAGGTCTACAGACAGAAACAGAGGAGCTCTCTCTCATACTAGCAGGGCTTAGTAAAACATATAAAGCTCAACACATTACAGCAGACAGTTCAAAAAGTTAACAGAAAAATATGTCAGAATTCTTAATGATGGATGCTTTGGGGATTTACCCCCTAGGTTACAGGGCCGCGTATGAGATTAACGTATGAAGAGTTTGAAATGTCGAATGGTTCTAATGTTTCCGTGTTAATGACCTACTAACATACGTGATTCCTAGAACTTTTGTGCCCATTGCAGGTGCTCGAAGTGCTTTGACAAAGATCTGACCTTGTTAACGAGGAGACTAGCCTAACAAGAAGGCCTAAGGTAGCACAAAGATACATTTTGAATCCTTGAAATATTAAAAGCCAGTGCATCAGGGACGTCTTCAAGAGTGTCTTAATATTTAACATTGGAATCTCAAGATGGGTCTGAACACAGCACAAAGCTTGCTAGGAAAAGAAAAATTGGACCATCCCCATAAATCCATCGATTAATCAGATCATTTGTTTGGAAGTTTGATGTGCTTCCAAGACTACAAGATGGCTAAAGGGAACAACCCTTAGATCAAGGTTTTGATGACATGTTAGCAAGTACAAAAGGTGAAAAGGAAGGTTTCGATCCAGAGTTTTGATCCTCACCCTTCATGTATGTGACATATTAACACTATACAAGGGACATCTGCAACTCCAAATCTAGTACTGGTCAACAGCCCTCCAAGGCACCCCCAAACCTTGCATACTAGCCACCATCATTCTCCTCTTCCATCCTCATTTCTTTGGCAATCTCTCTCCCACGTCCAGGCTAGCTCCACACGCTCTTCTAGACAGCAATAGCTCTTTTCTACAAACTTGCCGCCCCTCTGCTTCAACCTCTCTTTTGCAATCTCTCCCCTAATCCCATGCCTGCTAGATGCTCTTTTCTGTTCCCTTGCAGGTTCTTTCTGGTCGTGCTGAAGCTACTCCTTGGCTCACTAAGTCTAAGCAGTGTTCCCAACTGTGGTTGTTGAACCTGCAGCTCTCTTCTCTCTAGTACAGCCAACAACCCTTCAATCGAACTGACGATTTAATCAAAGAATCATATACTTTCGTAGAAGGACAAAGGAAAGAAGGGCGTTTGTAAGCGATGCTACGCATTCTATTTGTGAAAAGGATAAGTACCTAGTGCATTGGTTCTCTTCTATTGGAAGAGGTATTGTAGTCTATTTGCAAGTAAGAGTATGAAGGCTTTGTCTATTTGCTTTATTCAAACAAAACATTGTTGTCATTCCTCTCTTTGCTCAGGCAATGCCTTGCTGTGTCCAATAAAGGTCCCACAGCTGCATTGCATAACTGAATTTTTATCTGAGTTTTTACAAGCTCTAAACTTTAGTATAGCATGTCATTATTTTAACTTATGGACAAAAGCTTGTGTATTTGTTTAGGTTTAGTCTCTACTTTTGACTATATTTTGAATAGTCAGGTTTTCTTCTAAGTTTCATTTTACAATTCCCCCACATGTGTACCCTGAACAACCCTTGGGGTGGTGGGATTAAGAACTTGATAATGAGCAAGACCTTTCTTCTCTTTCTTGATTTCTTTCTTTCTTTTGAGACGATACAAATTCCGTAATCCACAAGGTGCTGAAATAAAAAGGTGCTAGCTGTGCTGCAGCTTGCTTGTCAAGGCAGGCCTCAGCTCACTGCCTGAAGTACCCCAAAAACAGGCGCCAGCAGCCAACGTGGAGGGGTATACAACCGACGGATACCTCGATCCCTGAGAATATAAAAGGTACTTGCACGACAAGCCTCGCCAAAATGATCATGCCTTTCGGCGGACTCCCAAGAGTCCTCTGTACCCTGCTCCTAGACAGCATGCAGTGTAGATGACAGCATGCCAAATACCGATGAGGGTGGCTGCAGTTTGGTTTGATGCCCCCCATAACCAGGCTCCAGCGGCCTGCACAAATGGTCTCCTAGATTCTTTCCTCCAGCGAGTGCTCTAACTGCCATCGAGTCAGGGCCTAACTAGTAACCCAAATGAGATTTCCCAGAGAGACACTTAGCACTGATTCAGGAGATCTTGGATTGGGGGAGCTCTCTTGGCTTCCAATGGATCCTACGGGACCAAAGAGTGATGTACTTAGGATCTCAAGTGGGCATTCACATTTGAGCTGCAGCAGATAGCTCCATTGCTAGAGTGTGTGGAGCAAGCTATTGTATTGGACCTCAGCCAAGGACCTCAGCCAAACCCTCTTTAGCAAGCAAACCCCTTGTGGTAAACTAGGTCCTCCTAGCCACGACCTGGTATATTATTGGTGCTTTCGCAGAGGTTACATGGGGCAACTCAGGCGCTTGGAGCGCAACTTCTTGTGGGTGAGATTGGATGGTACTAGGAACACTAGTGTCGGGGTTGCTTCGCAGATGGTGATCTTGCCTCAGCCAGGGGAGTGAGGAGATGCAGAGAAAAGCCTTGCTGGGCAAGCCCATAGCACGCAGTCTCACCCAAGTTCAAAGTCTTGAAAGCTCTTGCTCAGGCAAGGACATATTAGGAACATCCCCCGCACAGGTTGACAATGGCACAAGTCTGATCAATGGATCTTCTTAAAGGCACCCTCACAAGGAAGGGGTTGCCATTGATAAGGAGCTTACATAGGATTTGGCAATGCTTGTCTGGGCGACCCAGCCAGCCCACGGTGTTATGAGGAGTTTGACCACCAGCCGCTTCTCTGGCATATGGGAGGTCCGAGATAGGAGGGTTACATGCTAGGGTAGTGTTGGACATATATTGCTTGGCATAGCGGGACATAAGCTCGGCTAGGTCCTATGGAGCATGGAGTCATCTCTCTCGTAGTTTTTTTGAAAAATCCCCCTTGAAAAAAGACCGCCTAAGTGGACTTTCCTATTATCCTCAGCCTTGAAAACTGATAGCCTAAAATGGTCGATCATGCTGTAAACTTGGTGGAAAAACTAGCCATAACTTCATAAAATGCACATAACATTACTAAATGGTGCAACAACATGTTAAATATATAAATCATGTCTTTGATATGCTACATCATTCCATTTGGATTTGTCAATCAAAAGATATAGGTTGTCAAAGCTTAGATTTTACAGCAACAACAAAATGAGTGCCATGGTCACCCAGCTTTTTGTCCCAAATCCAAATGAGCAACTAATCGCTCCCCCAAGAGATGAAGGCACGTGCAAGACCTCTCTCACCAAAGGGAGGTGGGTATGAGGATGCTAGAGACTGACACCGCTATCTCCAAGGCTGGGAGGATTGGTGTACATAGAGCCTCAGCTCCCCAAAGCTGGTATGAGCAGTTCTCTAGGACAAGGGTGCCCCTGAGGATCCCTAATATGCATTGAGCCCTCGACGCCTTTCGCCCCATGCATTACAGAGTGGAGCCAAGGAGATTTATCTTGCCAGAGTTAGAGAAAGACCCAGAGTTGGATGGGGCCTGGTCCATTGACCTAGTATCTATCACTTTGGGAAGGACTAATTGTAATGCGGTATGGTTATGGGAGGGCTGCCCCCATCAAGAGAGAGTGGAATCCACGCAAGTGGTTCTGTCCTTCTAGAATAGGGCACTTGGAGAAGATTACAACGGTGCCCTTCTTCTCGTACACCACACACATGCTTGGACCCCTTCAAGATAGCGGCATTGGATAGAGAAGTGCCCAGGAGTCATTTCTAGATTTTTGTCGCAACTATGGACTAGCCTACATCCAAGGAAGATTTAGGCCAGCCACACATGCATATCATAATATTTTGCAAGAGGTGGAAAGGTGCAAATGAGATGCCCCCGAGTACTACAACATAGCTCACACCCTTGGGCCCCTTATATAGACTGCATATCGCCAAATTTTTCGGTAATGTTTGAAAGTGCGCTTACAACCATGAAAGCAATCATGTACTGCAATTTACGCCTTCACTTTTTGGCCTTGCAAAATTAACTAGCAAAAATTTGGAACGTGCAATGGACTGAGAGATTGCATGCGGGATCTAGCACTTGCATACAAGATCTGGGTGTGGTTGAGCGATTGCATGCAGGATCTGTGTGTGCATGGAGTGCCTTGAATCGATTCATTTGATTATCATGGAGGACTAATTCGTAGCGTTAAAGGTGTGATTCTTCATTTCAAAAGCGAAGGTCCAAGTTGAGTGAGTTATGTTTGTGCAATCATAAATCGCTTTAGGTAAAACTAAATTTACCTTTTGATTCAATCGCAAACTTTTTCTATTCAAAGTCCATCAATCGATAAAGGGGAAACGCTGCTTTGGCACCAACATTATCCATCGCATGTATCATCTTTGGCGTCTGCTCAATTCGTCCCTACTGCTGGTCGCAATTCAACTACATGTTTGTGCCCAGGTCGCTTACTTCCTGCCTCCATCTTCATCGCTACTACTATCGACAATTTGCTACTTGTTCAGCCAATTGCTTGCATTTGATCTACCGCTTGCTATCAATTGATGCCATCACAGTTGGTACATTGCTATCTACTGTTTGCTGCATCCAAATTTACAAGGAGCTGCAGTCTGACTTACTCTTGGAGCAATCAATTAGCGTCGTTACAGCCAGTTTGTTTACAATTCCAAAATCATGCCTAGCCGTTGAAGGTTGGACTCACTAGAGTCATCATGAATCATCCTGAACAAAGCAGCAATCAGACCCCGACCCTTGATTATTCTCTTCCTCCACCTCGTCCTCTTTCTCCTTGTCTTCTTCCTTGCTTTTTTGATATTCGTGTTGCACGCATATACACCCTTCATCTCTTCTGCCCAATAATTGCATAGATCAAATAATTCTGTGGAAACACCCGCGACTCTGCCCGAAAGATGCCGTGCCGTGGGGTCCTCACAAGTTTGGAGGCTCTTGGGGTCTCCTCTGCCGAATCTATGGAAGCTGCCCGATCGTAGCTCGTATCTAAGTCGACTGAGAAATCGGAGATTTCCTTTATTAAGAGAAAGGATCGAAAGTAGTCGCCCAGAGAGCTCTGAGAGAGAGAACCTCGCCTTCACCCCATCAGGCCTCGTCTCTCCTCTTCAAGCTCCCAAGGAGCTCTTTCCTACGAAGCCATCTTCCCTCTGCTCTCGTACCAATTCTCTCCCATTGTCAAAATCTCGTTTTACTTGCTCCGTAGCTTAAGATTCAGAGGCCACTTCTTCACCTCATCTTCCTGCTCGCAAGCTTGCCACTGCCCTCGCTCTCGCTGCCATCATCACCTCAGCCCCCCTCACCTGCCCAAATCAGGCCCTCGCCGACGTCGCTGGCCTCACCCCCTGCAAGGACTCCAAGGCCTTCGCCAAACGTGAAGAGAAAGAGATCAAGAAGCTCGCCAAGCATTTGGACAAGTACACTCGCCCCTGCTCTCGCTATCAATGCCACCATTGGTAAATCAGGTCTGCTTTGCGGAACCGATGGGCTACCTCACCTCATCGTGGACGGTGATCACCAGGATTTGCTAGGCCATGGAGGACGGAGCAGCGAGCTTCCACAGTTCTCTTGGTTGCCTGCGCATTTACCAGATTCGGCTTCCAAGGTTGAGGCTTCGGAAAGGATAGATATGGCAAATGACTTCCTGACCCCGCTTCAGAATCCCAGGGGCAATTTTTCATGCCATAGACCCCCATTTGATAACCTTTTCTTCATTCATGCAATCCCTTTCCCTTTCCATCATTCATGCAATCCCTTTAATCCCTTTCCAATTGGAAATTTTTTGTCAACTTTACCCAACCACTAGGAGCTAAGATCAACAAGAAAACAACCAATGGTAGTTAAGTTGCCTTACACATTTCAGTTATCTTCTCGTAATGGGTGCAAATGGGTGCAACACAAGAACAATCTAAGTAGAAGGCTTTGTGGAAAGGGATTGAATACCTAAGTAAGTGGCTACTTATAATGATACTAGACTAGACTACGTAGAGACAAAGATAAGGAAAAAAGTCACTACTTTTGATGGCATATCTTAAAGAACAATAGGAGAACGAATGCTTAAAAGACTAGCTCTGCAAAGGCATCACACCGATCGGGAACATTGTGCAGTGTCGAATTCAGCGCGATCAGGAGTGGAAGAGTAAGGGGCTTAGCACATGGGAAGAAATAGGATGGGAATGGGGAAAGGTGGTCCCAAGTGGTCCCATGCATATTTCCTTCCTATTCCCATCCCACCATGTGCTAACAAAAAAAGAACTACGGATGGGTTTAGGAGGAAGAGGACACATGGCATCATTTCATGTGTTTAAGAGGTGGGGACCTTGTGAGGACAAGGACACATGTCATCCTTCCATGTTTTTGAATCCCTAAAAAAGGGGAACCCATTTTGGCTGCCAGGGTCTAGAGGCCATGGTCCACGATGGGAGAAAAAGTGGCTACTCCCATTCTAAATCCATCCTAGACCACTTGGTGTAGGATGGGAGTAATGATGACAAAAAGATTCCCATCCTAAACCCATGCTAGCCCCATCCATGTGCTAAGGCCCTAAGGGCCTTGCAGCATTTGCTCAGGCAATTCGGGAGCCATGCTTCCCTTGCAGCTCCGCAGCTGTTTAGTTGTGCTTATGCTTCTCATATAATATAAGGCTTAAGCCATTCTTTGAATTTATGATGGTCTTTCAAATAAAAACAAAGGTTCGAATCATTACTTTATTAGACATGCATGTGTTATTTTTTGGGCGTTCTTTTATTAGATATACATGTGTAATTTCTTTACCCGTTCCATTAAAAATTTTCTAGCATAACAAACGATTTGCTTTTTAACGTAGATAAAATTTCTGAGGTAATTTCTCGTTGTTGTTCCAGGTTTGTGATTTAACCGGACATCCGCAATGGCAACAGTTCGCATGGATTCTCAAGATAGTAAGCTCGTCAAGAACCAAGCATTCAATAATGACTTCATCAACTAGCACGCAAGAGTCTAGCAATAAACCAAAGCTCAAGGCCTCAAGCAAGAAGAAAATGGAGGCAATTGAAAAAAAGAATCTGCGAGCTCCGATGAAAGAAGAAAATGAAGTTTGAGAGTTAACCCAATAAGCAGAACTATGGTAATAAACTCCCTTGATGTCCTTCACCTATATGGCGAAGGAAATTTTGACTTTCCTTGTATGTAATTGAGGGGAAAATATATACGCTTGCGTGTCGTCAATGACGAGCCAAGCATTACAGATATTCAGCAAAATTACTGTTTATATTGTCCATATTGAGCAAAACTATTGTCGATATTGAAAAAGTTGAACGTGCTAATTCAATATTTGCTAAAAGTAGTAATAAGAATGACATTGTTCTTTACATATACAATCCATTTTCAATGTATCTTTTTGCACTTTGCAGAAGGACACCCATATATGCATACTAAATTCGACTTGGATATCGCTTCCCCGCAGCGCAGTACAAGACAAACGACTAACATTAAGGTACAAAATCAGCATCATGTGCATTGACGCTACATCTTCGTGAAGCTACTAGACTCTACTACTCTCGATGCTTGAAAACTCGTTGCCCAGGGGAGGGCCCGTTCCCTCGGATTATAACTCTTTGGAGAAGGAAGCGCGCTGCCTCCCCGCCCACACTATGTGTGGTTACTATAATTATACTATATATTATCAGACGCACGTCTTTCATTCCTCGTTCTTACGCACCTTCTTATTGTTTCATGATCTCACTTTATTTCATTGTGTCTCTTGAGGTTGTTTTGCTCTCCTCCAAGTTCCAATCGTCTCAACATTCCAATAGCAGCAACAGAGAAGGTACTTTACTGCTCTCTAACTTTGTCATGCAATTGTTATTGAATTCTACAAAATTAATATAGTACATGTGCGATATTCATTTCGCCTAGAATGTGTACCGATTAGTTTGACAAATCCAAAAAATTTTAACTTATATGCTTGCACTTACCAATAGGATAGCTACACATACAAGTGCCTCAAACATGAGGTAGTCGATTATTGAGAGGCATCACCTTGTTGTATGAAGAATGTTTGAAATGAAAAAACATAAACTACAGCCATCGACAAGAAATTGGCTCTTTCTAGATCGAACATTGGCAAGCTAGAATAATGATTGCTCTCAACGAATTAAGAAGCTCCAATTTTTCGCTTCATGTGGAAAGTGTGAGCTTTGGATTAGCAAAAGTCACAAGCTTTTACAATTCTAGAACGTGTTGGAATCAAACATAGTCCCTCCTTATTGCTTCTCCAATATCCTACTTCATGTGCACGCAGAGAAAGCACATGGTGACCTAGCATCACAAATGTTTTGCAAGGGGTGCGTCTCTCAGTCTTTTCGAAAGCTATACTCAGCTCCATACGAGGTTGACTATATACAAGGCATCTTCGCACAAATGTCTTCCACATGTAGATGCTATCGTTGTTAGATGTCACTATAAATATCACCAAAGTGATGCAGTCATTGGTAGTAGGGCAGCTGACATCAAGATCTTTGTTATATAATCCTCTCATTTGTTGAAATTGACAAGAGTAATTCTGTCAAAACACTGAACATTTCTTGATGACCACTAGAGACATCCTCTCTTTAAATCTCGTGTCAAACCTGTTGTTAAAGCAATACAAGACAATGCTGGAAAGACCTCATCCAAGACTAGGGATCAATGTTATCTCGTCAGATGCTATCGCAACAATACTAGAAAAACACTTTCAATTCTCCATTCGAGGCGATGGGTGGTGCACATGAAAGGAACTACTTGTCTATATTGGAACGCATTGACCAAGTTCCCAATAAATCACAATTCTCTAGGCCTGCCACTAGAGAGGTTAGGTCGATTGTCATACGTACAGAAGAAAATCCAACCACGTTCAAAATCAGCTTTTTGTAAGTTTTTCTCTAATCGCCTCTCTTTTTCACAAATTTTTTCCCTAGTCGCCTCTCTTAGAGATTCATGTATGATCTTACATGCTTGATTTTTTATCTTAGCCACATAAAAATTGCCTATAATCTTCCAAGCCTCTCTTAGAGAGTCACTTGTGATCTTCTAAGCTTGATTTTTAATCTTAGCCACATAAAAATTATAATTAATAATGATCGGGTGCAAGCATTGTCATCAGAGCCTCAAACTCTCCTTCATGAGATGAGGCTGGTGAATTTGTTGGGCTAGATCATGAAGCTATTGAGGAAATGAGAATAGGTTCAACTATTGTACAAGGAGTGTACAAGAAGAGACATTGCTACCACTGTTGATAAGACATGCATAGATTATGTTGATGTTTAGTTAGACATTTGGTTTTTCATATAAAATTTGATATATGGACATATTTTAAGATATTTAAATTATTTTGTTTTGTATTTGTCATATCGATTTCCCATTTGGTACATATTTCACATGTACTTGATTTGGTTTAGAACTTTGTTATAATATAAATAACAATATCTTTCATGTTCATTTGATTTGAATTAAATTTCTATACTATCGGTGATGATGAAATCTTAGGGTGACTTTGTGAATGTAAAATATCTCTTATAACCTTTAAAATAAAGTTAATAATCTAGCATGTGTTTTGAAGATGATATTCATGTGTAGTCAAGTATGAAAGCCTAAGCATGTGTATCTAGTTCATCTTAAAAAGTTGTGTTGCATAAATTTGTGCCCTTTTGTAGAATTGATTGCTTTTGGAGATGGACCAATGAGAAAACAAAATAATTTTAAAAAGTGGCCAATAATCCTAGGATCTTAAACACAATCTTTTTTTGAGAAGCCATGCAATGTTCTCACTTCATCTGCAATAGTGTTAACTACTAGACGAATTCAAAGGCATGGGAGATAGTACACTGACAGAAGATCAAAGTGCTATCTACAAAAACATCTTTGAGATAGAAGGAGGGCTGCACATTGTTTACGGAACACGAGGCTCATGTAAAAAATTCATGATCAAACACATTACGTACAAAAATCCATAGTTTTGTCACTACCAATCGGTGTTGCAACACTACACTTGAGCCGCCTAGCAACAACAATCCATCATCAATTCTCCCTTCCCTAGAAGAACGATATGTTTCATAGCGCACTTGCCAATTTTGATGAATGCTACTCTGCTTTACTTGCGGCAGACACAATCATCATCGACAAGATATCTATGATGACATCCCAAATGATTAATCTGGTGGTTTGACAACTATGTGAGGTCTACAAGAACAATACGCTAGACCCATTCTAATCCAAGAAGGTGATTCTTTTCGGCGGTGACATGCAACAACTACCACTGGTATGCAAATGTAGGGTCGCTGAAGGACTATTACAAAAAATACCACATCAGTAATTTGCCCTTTTGGAGCACGGGAAGATTTCACTACATGCACGCCTCCATACGGCACCTGGAAGATCCAGATTTCAATACGTTCTTAAACATCATTCCCACAACACCACCAATAGAAGAGTAGATCGAACAATACCTCGATGGTCTCATGGTTGTGAAGATAGTGGAAGAGAAGGAAGGAGTCTCACTTGTGGCTTTCTCACATACACAATGGGGGAATACATACAAAGGTGGAGGCTGAAAATAGTTTTCCTCTTCTTAGTTGTGAAAGCCAAAAGAACTCTGGTACAAAGAAATAGAAGAACCCTATATGTGGGTCTCAAACCAAACCCAACCGCAGCTGCAGTTGACAAGTCGGTGACATAAATGCACAACGGTCACCGTGGCATATCACGAGTGGAGCTCGATATCTCAACACTCCCCCTCGAGCTCAATCCCAATTCCTGCACACTAAGTAGGTCTCTGAACTTGCGCAGCTTCTCTGCGCCTAATGCCTTCGTAAATATGTCAGCTACCTGATCCTCTGTGCTGACATAAACTAGATCAATAAGACCTAGTAAAACCTTCTCTCGCACATAGTGATAATGCACCTCAATGTGCTTTGTTCTAGCATGATAGTCTGGGTTATTTGCCAAGTGTATACTGCTCATGTTGTCACAATAAATGACAACTGGCCCATCTGTAGATTGATGCATATCATAAAGTAGCTTATGCAACCAAGCTACCTCACATGCAGCCATTGTTGCACCCCTGTACTTAGCCTCTGTGCTCAACAAGGCAACTGTAGGCTGTTTCTTGCTGCTCCAAGTGACTGCAACACTTCCAAAAGAGAACACATATCCATTGGTAGATTGTCTATCGGAAATACTACCAGCCCAATCAGCATCAGTGTATCCATGCAATTGTATCTGAACCCCAGTCTCATAAAATAGTCCATACTGCAATGTGGACTTCACATACCTGAGTATGTGTCTAGCCGCATCCAAATGCAGTTTCCTTGGAGCCTGCATAAACTGATTTACCAATCCAATAGCATGGCTCAAATATGGCCTGGTAATAGTCATATAAATCAAACTTCCTACTATGTGTCTATACATAGTAAGGCCTTCCAGAAGCTCACCTGCATCTGCGCTCAGCTTCACATTCTGCTCCAAAGGAACTGAAATAGGCTTATAGCCTGTCATCCCATATTTGGACAGCATGTCCAATCCATACTACCTCTACAAAAGCTGTATCCCACTTGGTGATCTAATCACCTCAATGCCCAAGAAATAACGCAACTCTCCCAAATCCTTCATCTCAAACTTCCGCTTCAATAGCATTTTCACATGAAGGATATCTTCATCACTATCACCTGTGATGATCAAATTATCAACATAAATGACAAGCATCATAATACCTTTCTGTGTTTTTCTCACATAAAGTGAGAAATCTGCCTTGGAAATCTGAAAGCCAATAGTGACAAGATACTATCCTATCTTGTCAGACCATGCTCTAGGTGCTTGCTTCAAGCCATACAAGGCTTTCTTCAACCTACAAACAAACTCAGGATGAATAGCATGAACATAACCTGGTGGCTGCTCCATAAAGACCTCTTCTTGCAAATCACCATGCAAGAAGGCATTCTTTACATTGATCTGATGTAAAGACCATCCCTTTGATGCAGCCATAGCAATGACAGCTCTTACGGTTGCCATCCTTGCAACCGGGTTGAATGTTTCTTCATAATCAATGCCATATGTCTATGCATACCCCTTGACAACTAATCTTGGCTTGTATCTGTTCACAGAACCATCTGCATTGTGCTTCACCTTATAAACCCACTTACAGCCAATTGCATTCTTGTCTTTAGGCAAAGGCACCAATTCCAATGTAGCATTTGCTTCCAAGGCATCCATTTCTTCATCCATGGCTTTCTCCCATTTTTCTTTTCCCATGGCTTGCTCAAAGAAAGTGGGTTCTGGTTCCTGTATCACTTTGACCATATAGGCATAGTGAATGACTGTAAATCCATCATATTTCAGCCTATCCACAGGATACCTAGCTGTGTAGACTTGTGCAAAATAGGCTCACTTCCAGGTGCTCTCAAAACATCCCTGGTCTTCCTTACTCTAGGTGTATAAACAGAAGGAATACCCAACTCATCATCAATGCTCTATTCTGAGCCACTAGATTCACCATCCACATAAGAGTGACCTACATTCACATCAAACATGGGCTGATCTACCTTCTCTTTTCCTTTTCGTGATACCTGCATACCACTATTTGCATTGCTTTGAGGAGATTCTCCTGATCTCAATCTTCCAAGAGCCTTCGTGAAGATGTTCGCAGCATTTTGTGTAGTTGGACAGTACACCAAGTCGACCTCTCCATCCATGATGAGCTCACGTACAAAGTGATATTGAATCTCAATGTGTTTTGTGTGAGCGTGGAACACATGGTTCTTTGCAATCGCCATGCAACTCTGATTGTCACATAATAACTCCGTAGGCTTGTTTCTGCACTGCACCCATGTCCCCTAAAATCCTCCTCAACCACACTACCTCACAAGAAGCAAAACATGTTGATTTGTACTCAGCCTCGGTAGAAGAAAGAGCAATTGTGGGTTGCTTCTTGCTGACCCATGACACTGACCCATGACACAGCTCCAGATCCAAGTGAAACAGTAACCTATCACTGATCTCCTGCTATCCACGTCTCCTGCCCAATCCAAGTCACAGAATCCGGTCAAGATGTTGCCCTTGGTATAGGTGATGCCATAATCAAGTGTGCCTTTTGATGTATTTCAGCACCCGCATCCCTGCCCTCCACCAATGGTTCTCCTGGGGCTTATTGGAAAACCTGCTTAGTACACCAGTCACAAAGCTGATGTTCGGCCATGTGTTGCACAAGTAAATCAAATTGCCCACAAGCCTTCTATACTTTGCTTCGTCCACCAGTGGTGATGAATCCTCATTTGAGAGCTTCACGTCAACCTCCATAGGGGTGCCAATTGTCTTGCACTCAGCCATGCCAAATGCCTTCAATATCTCTCCAGCATACTTTAGCTATGAGATGAAGATCTATTTTGCTCCTATTTTGGCTCTTGCCAAACTTCAATCCCCAAACAGAAATGCATCAGTTCGAGGTCTGTCATTTCAAACTCTCTTCCTAGCAAATGCTTTGTCTGTGAGATCTTCTCTTCATGGTCCTCTGTTATGACAAGGTCGTCCACATAAAGAACCACGATCATACACTTGCCTCCTTCTCTGTAGATATACAAATTTGCATCAGATGGGCTCCTCCTGAACCCGTTTTGCAGAAAGTAGGCATCAATCTGCTGGTACCATGCTCGTGGGTCCTGTTTCATCCCGTAAAGTGCCTTCTTTAGTTTATAGACTTTACCTTCTGAACCGGGGATCACAAAACCTAGTGGTTGTTCCACGTATACCTCCTCCTTGAGATCTCCATTCAGAAAGGCAGATTTTACATCCATCTAAAACACAGGCCAACTTTCCTATGCTGCTAAAGACAAAACACCGCGAATTATGGTTAGTCGAGCTGTGGGAGCAAAAGTATCATGATAATCAAAACCATGTACTTGTGCGAATCCTTTTGCCACGAGCCGAGCCTTGTACTTATCCAACATGCCGTCGGGCTTGTACTTGGTCTTCTACACCCACTTGGTGCCGATTACCTTGCATTTTGGTGGTCGATCCATAAGGTCCCAAGTGTTGTTCTTCATTATGGAGCCATACTCCAACTACATAGCCTCCATCCACCTATCATTACCCTGTGCCTCTTCAAGGCACTTGGGCTCTTCAGCACGGATCACCTCTGTCATCAAAGCATAGTTGACCAAGTGTTCCTACACCCTTCTTTGCTCCTCTAATCTCTTGGACCAGCGGTGTTCGGATGGTTCCTCCTCAATGGTTGGATGTTCTCTACCGTCCAATGTTGAGATATCAAGCTCTACCCCCGATATATCTCCTGGATGACTATCATTTATGTCACCGCCTATGTTAGTTGTACTCGTGGTGTAGTTAGACTACCACGTATGTTTTTGGTTTGGGTTCACATATGAACCACGTATTCTAGGTTTTGACATATAGGGTATTTCCCTCTTCTATTGTATTGTTGTTGTGTGCAAAAGTGAAGAAAGGCTTCACCCTCCAACCTTGTGTCCTCTCTCTTTTGTGTGTTGTGAAGAAAGCTGCACTTGAGTCTCCTATCTCTCTCCCTTATTCTTTACATGGTATTAGAGCCTTGTTCATGGTAAGGAGCTCAAGAAAGCAAGCCAAGTTTGTGGTGTCCTGGTAAGAGGACCAGTGTAGCTTTCCTATTTCGAGTTTGGGAGCAAATCTCTGCAGGTAGCACAGCCAGAAGTGCAGGAGTGCACTGTTTCAGATTGAGAGGCCCTTCGCGGTGTGGCGAGAGCGCAGTGTATGCTGCGGGAATGGGCGAAGCCCTCAGTGACTTTATTTTTTTGATTTGAGGCCGTTTCGGGGCCCGTTTTGAAGGCGGAAGTTCTTCGCAGGCACTCAGAAAAAGGCCCTTTTTTTCGCTGTGCGACCACTGCGCGCGGCTAGTCGGTGGAAAGGTGCCACAGAAATTGCATCGTATGCCTGTGTGCAGAGATATTGGGAGTTGCAGATTCATGCCTGTTGCCTGTTGATGCAAAATCGTCACTAGGAAGTGACTGTGTGGTGAAATACCACTTTCGTCAGTGTTGCGGATCTGCCCCTGTGACGCTGTTTGCAGAAGTTTTGCTATTTGCCCTTGTGAGGCATTTGCTGTGTTTACAGGTTGCTATTGCAATTCGTGATTTGTAAAATGTCTGAGAATCTGTCTACCATTGTCAGTGAGAAGCTTGACAAGAACAACTTCCAAGCATGGAAGTTCAGGATGACAAACTTCCTTATGGGAAAGGGAGTTTGGGAGTACATCAGTGGTGAAACTGCAGAACCAGTGTTGGGTGCTACTCCCACTCCTGCTGAATTGAAGGCCTTTAAAGAATGGCATGAAAAAGCCAGAAAATGCTTGTATTGGCTATCTGTTAGCATTTCAGATTCTATGATTGTGCATATACAGGATGTAGAGACACCTAAGGAGGCATGGGATACATTGGTGAAGCTGTATAGCACAAATACCAAAGCACGAAAGATGCAGCTAAAGCAGGAGTTGCACAATGTGCAAAGGAAAAATATGAATATAAATGAGTATTCCTTGAAGGTGAAAGGCCTTGCAGATTCTCTTGCCTCCATTGGAGCACCTGTTGATGATGAGGACTTAGTGTCCGTGACCTTGAATGGTCTTGGGAAAGATTATGCACAGTTTCGGACATCCATTGGAGTCCGTGAAACATTTCCTGATTTTCAGGAACTTATTGCTCTCTTGCTGAGTGAAGAGCAAAGGAATGGTGGTTCAGCCACCTCAACTTCTCAAGAGACTGCTTTCTACTCGAATACAGGTAGAGGCAGGGGTAGAGGAAGAGGCCGTTTTGGTGGCCGTGCAGGAAATCAGAACCAACAGCAACAACAGGAAAACCAGTCCTATGGAGGAGGACGTGGTAGTTCTAGAGGCAGGGGGAGCCAAAGAGGCTGTGGTTCATGGCAAAGGAACCAGCAAGTAAATAGCAGCACAGAATGCTATTATTGTGGAAAGCCTGGACACAAGGAGAATACATGCTATAAAAAACAGAATGACATCAAAAGTGGGAAGTTGCAGCAAAGCAACTATGCATCATCAAGTGGGCATGGTGACGACAGAAATGAGCACCTTTTTGTGATGCAGCATATGGTTAACTCCATGTCAGGAGATGCTGCAGCTTGCAATGATGTTTGGTATGTTGATTCAGGTGCCTCTAACCACATGACCAGTCATGGTGAGTGGTTTCATGATGTTAGAAATTTGGATAAGCCAGGTTATGTTGAAACAGGTGATGATACTGCGCACCCAATTACGCAAGTTGGTAAAGTGCCATTGGCTATGCAGGATGGCAAAACAAAGTACTTGGCAGATGTACTTCATGTTCCAAAAATCACTAAGAACCTGGTTTCAGTTGGCCAGATGGTTGAGCAAGGTCTGCAGGTTAGATTTAATCCTGATGGATGCTTTGTTGAGGACTTGAAAAATAAGTGCCGCTTGGTTGCGAAAGGCAACAAAAATGGCAGAATGTTCACCTTGGATGTTGATATGCCTGAGGTGAAAGCTGCTATGTTTGCGCATGGGAGAGGTGTCATTGCAGATATTGAGATATGGCACAAGCGCATTGGGCACGTGAATATACAAAGGCTGAAATCTATGCAAACGAAAAACATTGTTGCAGGTTTGCCTAAATTCAGAGTTGAGGGAATGCAAAAGGTATGTGAAGCATGCCAAATGGGTAAGCAGGCCAGACATGCATTTCCCAAAAATGCTAAGGTGAGCAAAAGACCTTTGGAAGTGATCCATTCAGATGTTTGGACAACCAAAGCTGCTTCTATTGGTGGATGCCATTATTATGTGACGTTTATTGATGACTACACTAGGAAGGTGTGGATTTATTTTATGAAGCACAAAAGTGAAGTGTTTAGCCATTTCAAGGCTTTTAAGGCCATGGTTGAAAAAGAGAAAGGTGTGCATATTAAAGTGCTAAGATCTGATGGAGGGGGAGAGTACTTTTCAGAAGAATTTTGTGAATATCTAAAAGAACAGGGAATTCAAAGGAAGTACTCATGCAGGTCTACCCCTCAGCAAAATGGGGTTGCAGAAAGGAAGAACAGGCATATTGCAGAAGTAGGACGGGCGATCCTAAATGAGAAAAACATGCCTGATTATTTTTGGGCTGAAGCAGTAGCAACTGCTGTTTATATTATGAACAGAACCCCCACTGTAGCTGTCCATGGCATGACGCCTGAAGAAATGTATACAGGCCAAAAACCAGATATTTCTCACTTGAAGGTATTTGGTTACATAGCTTATGTTCATGTTCCTGATGAGAAGAGAACAAAGCTGGATCCAAAGGCAGAAAAATGCATCTTTATTGGATATGCTCTGCACCAGAAAGGGTATCGCTGTTATAACCCTTCCACCCGCAAAATGCAAGTGAGCAGAGATGTTGTTTTTGATGAAATGAGCAGCTGGTATGCACCAACTGTTATGGTAGGAGATGCAGATGCAGGAAATGGGAATGCTGAAATAAATCCAGAGCAGCAATCTCAAGCCTTGAGTGGACCCAGAGAGTCCTCTACTAGTGGATCTAATGCATGGACAGGGAGATTGAGATCTAGTGAATCGTCACATGGCAGTCCTGATAGTGTTGTGCAGGTATCACATAAGGGAAAAGAAAAAGTGGACCATGCTCCAGTGTTTGATGTGTCTGCTGGTAGCTATCATGTTGATGGAGAGTCAAGTGGCTCTGAAATGAGCCTTGATGAGGAACTTGGGATTCCTTCTGTTGTTACACCTGGTGCAAGGAAAAGCAGGCATGATTTAAAGACTCCTGCAACTGATCCAGTTGTACGGAGGTCCACTCGTATTAAGTATCCAGTTGATAGGCTGAGATATGATGGGTATACAGCACATCACTATGCTTATATGGTCAAGGTTCTAGAGGAGCCAGAGCCCACATGTTTTGAGGATGCAGCAGGGCATAAAAATTGGGAAGCAGCTATGGATGAAGAGATGGCTGCCTTGGATGCAAACCACACTTGGGATTTGATGCCTTTGCCTCATGATAAGAAGGCTATTGGCTGCAAGTGGGTTTACAAAGTAAAGCACAATGCTGATGGGTCTGTTAGCAGGTACAAGGCAAGATTGGTTGCCAAAGGTTTTGCACAGACATATGGAATTGACTATGAGGAAACTTTCAGCCCAGTTGCAAGGATGGCAACCGTGAGAGCAGTAATTGCTATGGCTACTGCAAAGGGATGGTCTTTGCATCAGATGGATGTGAAAAATGCCTTCTTGCATGGTGATTTGCAGGAAGAGGTTTATATGATGCAGCCAGAAGGTTATGAGGATAATTCACACCCCGATTTTGTATGCAGGTTGCGCAAAGCCTTGTATGGCTTAAAACAGGCGCCGAGGGCATGGTCAGACAAGATAGGGCAATATCTTGTCACTATTGGATTTCAGATTTCCAATTCAGATTTTTCACTTTATGTGAAAAGGACAAACAGAGGGATTGTGCTTGTAGTCATCTATGTTGATGACTTGATTATTACAGGTGATAGTGATGCAGACATTAATGAAGTGAAGCTGCTGTTGAAGCAAAAATTTGAGATGAAGGATTTGGGAGAGCTGCGTTACTTCTTGGGCATTGAGGTTATTAGATCCCCGAGTGGGATATGGCTGTTGCAAAGACAATACGGTTTGGACATGCTGTCCAAATATGGGATGACAGGCTGTAAGCCTATCTCTGTTCCATTGGAGCATAATGTGAAGCTCAATGTAGAGACAGGTGAGCTTCTTGAAGATATTACTATGTACAGGCGCATAGTAGGTAGCTTGATTTACATGACTATAACTAGACCAGATTTGAGCTATGCTGTGGGGATGGTGAGTCAATTTATGCAGGCACCGAGGAAGCCACATTTGGATGCGGCTAGGCGCTACTGCGGTATGTGAAGTCCACATTGCATTATGGACTGTTTTATGAAGCTGGGTGTGCATTACAGGTACATGGATACACAGATGCTGACTGGGCTGACAGGAGATCTACTAGTGGTTTTATGTTTTACCTTGGGAGTGGTGCCATCAGTTGGAGCAGCAAGAAGCAGCCAATAGTTGCCTTGTCGAGCACAGAGGCTGAGTACAGGGGTGCAGCAATGGTTGCATGTGAGGTAGCTTGGTTACGAAAGCTACTTGCAGATATGGGACAGTCAGTTCATGCTGCAGTTGTCATTCATTGTGACAACATTAGCAGCATCATGCTTGCTAATAACCCAGTTTATCATGCTAGAACGAAGCACATTGAGGTGCATTATCACTTTGTGAGAGAGAAGGTTCTAGCTGGTGAGATTGATCTTGTCTATGTCAGCACTGAGGAGCAGGTGGCTGATATTTTTACGAAGGCATTGGGTACTGAGAAGCTTCGCGGATTTAGGAGCTTGCTTGGTGTACGTGAGATGGATTTGAGCTTGAGGGGGAGTGTTGAGATATCAAGCTCTACCCCCGATATATCTCCTGGATGACTATCATTTATGTCACCGCCTATGTTAGTTGTACTCGTGGTGTAGTTAGACTACCACGTATGTTTTTGGTTTGGGTTCACATATGAACCACGTATTCTAGGTTTTGACATATAGGGTATTTCCCTCTTCTATTGTATTGTTGTTGTGTGCAAAAGTGAAGAAAGGCTTCACCCTCCAACCTTGTGTCCTCTCTCTTTTGTGTGTTGTGAAGAAAGCTGCACTTGAGTCTCCTATCTCTCTCCCTTATTCTTTACATCCAAAAGCTGCTTTACCCACTTCAGGAATGGCCGTTGCCGTTGTGGTTCTGCAAGCTCTTCTTCCTCTTCTTTATCTTGAATCCTGCCAAGCACCATTGGGGGAGTTCGGTTTGCTATTGGTGGTTGTACTGGATGGATATCCTGGTCCTGGTTGTCTGGGAAGGAAGCATCCTCCTCCAATTGATGCGGCTGTTCTGAGAAGACCACATCGCGACTTACTTTTACCTTCTTGGTAATAGGATTATAGAGATGGTAACCCTTCACCTCTTCAGTGTAGCCGAAGAAAATACACTTCTGGCTCTTTGGTTCCCATTTGGTCCTATTAGCATTAGGGACATGCACAAAATAGTCACATCCAAAAGCTTTGAAATGTGTAGCTGAAGGTATCTTACCAGAAAAGGCCTGCAATGGAGTCATCCCATTCACAGCCTTCGTGTAGCTACAATTCAGAATGTAAACTGCCATGTTACATGCTTCAGCCCAGAAAGTCTTTGGCAAATCTTTCCCTTTCATCATACTCATGCCCATTTCGCAAATGATGCACATCTTGCGCTCTGCTACTCCATTTTGCTGTGGTGTATGTGGCGGGGGTTTCTGCCTCTTGATCTCGTGACTTTTGCAGTAACTTTCGAATTCACTTGATGTGAACTCCCCACCTCTGTCTAATCTCAACTTCTTCACCTTCCTCCTTGTTTCTTTCTCGACCATTACATGCCATTCTTTGAACTTACTAAAAGCCTCATCTTTAGTCTTCAGGAAGTATATCCATATCCTTCTACTGTAGTCATTGATCAGTGTCATGAAGTAGTAGGAACCACCCAAAGCTTCCATCTCCATCTTTTCGTAGAGGTCCATGTGGATGAGCTCTAGGGGAGCCTTTGCTCTGCTGGCCTCTTTAGGAAAGGGCTGTTGATGTTGTTTGCCCATCATGCAAGCTTCACATACATCGGGCAGATCTGTAGTTTCTGGTAGGTCTGCAATCATTCCACTTTTATGCATCTCCTTTAAAGAACTAAGGTTTAGATGACCAAACCTCTCATGCCACAGCTTAGTGTTGCTCACATCGGCTCGAGCATTGAAAGCTGAGAGTTTGTAGATGTTGTTGCGCCGTGTACCTTTACCAATGACCTTCCCTTGAAGATCCAAAATCTGTGTGCCATTCTTATCGAAGTGAACTTTGAGGTCTCAATCCATGATCGTAGAAATGGACAAGTATTCCGCTTGATATTTGGCACATAAAGAACATCGGCGGACAACTGTTTTACAACTCCATCTGACTTGAGAGCAATCGTACCTTTTCCTTTTGCTGGACATTTTGCATCATTGCCGACTGCTACTAGGATGTCATTCCCTACTGGATGTAGAGAGGTATACCAATCCTTCTGACTGGTCATGTGGCGCGATGCACCACTGTCAATGATCCAAGGTTCATCCACAGGTACATGAACTGCCTCCGTGCAAATATCCTCAATTGCTAGGAATAGCTCTACTAGTACTGCCTGCGTGCTATTGCTGGACTCTTTCTTTACTCCGTTCTTCTGATCTACAGTCTTCTTTTGGCACTCATTCTGCTTGTGCCCTGCCTTGTTGCAATAGAAGCACTTGATCTTCTTCTTTCTCTTTTTATCATCAGAAGAAGATGGGTTACCAGAGTCCTTACCCTTACCTTTCTTTGATCCAACTGAGAAAGCCGAATCTTCTCCAGTCCTCGTCCTTTGACACATCTCCTCCTCCAGAAGCATTGCGCTGAAATCCTCAAAGTTGAGGGGCGAATTTCTATTCTGCGTATTCAGCACCGTAACAAGATCGTCGTACTTTGGTGGGAGAATCCATATGCACCTTTGTGCTAGATTCTCGCTGGTGATGGTGATGCCAATCACAGTCATCTAATCGTGCAGATTCTTCACCTTGGTGATGAACTTCTCTGCCGTTTTAGACTCAGACAGTTTCTCATTTGTGAATTGAGTCTCCAGATTCTGAATCCGTGTCTAATTCGTGGTCTCATACTGATTTTTTAAGACCGTCCCCGCTGTGGTGACATGTTGAATTAACGCCATGACATAATCACTTACACTGCAGACAATAGAACACAGTGCATCTATATTTCTTCTTGTCCACACGAGAATCTCATCCGTAGTTGGTACTATTTATTGTGCTGCATTGGCTGGATTTAGGGCTTCATGTCCACCCCAGTAGCAGTATCCCAAAGCTCGTATGCGCTTAGGATGGTCTTCATCTTGAACTTCCAGAGTGGATAGTTAGTGCCGTCCAACTTTCCGCTTTCGCCGAACAGTGGGATTCGTAGTCTTGCAGGCTAGGCCATCTCTCACAATCTGCTTGCAAATAGAAACACACTACCAAATCTTCTTGCTAGAGCCCAAGCTCTGATACCATGTAAGAAAATAATACAATGTCTATGCTCAATAGATAACAGGATCTCGTATGCAAGAGAGAAAAGCAGATAATATGGAGAATCAAAAATTTGATTATTGTAAAACTGATACAATAGATGGCACTGCCTTCTAGCCGTGTGCTCCTGTGTGAGAAGCTTCAATGGCATGCTGGAAACAGTAGAGGACAGAGGCTGGATGCTAAGGAATCAGGGTTGCTGTAGCCAATGATGGTAATGGGCTTCACGGGCTTGCTCTTATATAGCCACCAGTCGTAGTCTGTTAGACTCAATTAGGAGACCGACCCAGTCCGTCCAAACCAGATGACTGGAGGTCGTTTCGAAATAGGCCACCGACCACACGATAGAACCGTGGCGTAGAATAGAGCAACTGACCTATGGTCACCATTTGGCCCATAGCCATCCGGGATCATCTGGGGCTCCAAACAGGCCCCGCAACCCGAGAGTGGGCTGCCCCGAGAAATGCTCTGTCTACCCTCGGTGTGGTCAGTCATGGGATGTCTTCCCGCACTTGCATGTAGCCTAGTTGGTAGTGTGCCAACTATATCTGAAGCCGTCCAGCCATCAGGCCACACATGGCCCCCATCTGGTGTCCAAACCAGGACCTACCGGATAACCGAACTACTCAAAGGCCTTCTCCTCATATGGGGGGCTTACAAGTAGAGTTAGCTGGTTCCCACGTAGTTACATGAGAGTGGAGCATTGATATCTAATAGTGTTTCCATACGTATGGGCACTTACATGATAGTAGTGTAGAGTCTACATTTCACTTGCATATGAGACTTATTTCAAAAAACTTAATTGATATTGTAGTCTAGCTTCGATATCATCATATTAGGTGTTGAGATATCGAGCTCCACTTGCAATATGCCAGGGTGACCATTGTGCATTTATGTCACTAACTTGTCAGTTGTAGATGCAGTTGGTACACCGCCCATGAATAATAGCTAGATGACAGTGTTCATGGCTTAATTAGTATGCCACCTTAGTTAGCCGAGTTTGGTTTGAGACCCACATATAGGGTTCTTCTATTTTATGTACTAGAGTTCTTTTGGCTTTCACAACTAAGAAGAGGAAAACTGTTTTCAACCTCCACCTTTGTGTGTATTCCCCCATTGTGTATGTGAGAAAGTCACAAGTGAGCTTCCTTCCTTCTCTCCCACTATCTTCACATGGTATCAGAGCCCGGTTCGTGGTAAGGAGCTCAAGAAAGCAAACCAAGTTCACGGTGTCCTGGTAAGAGGACCAGTGTTACTTTCCTTTTTCGAGTTTGGGAGCAAATCTCTGCAGGTGGCACAACCGGAAAGTGCAAGAGTGCATTGTCTCAGATTGAGACGCCCTTCGCGATGTGGTGAGAGGCCATTTTGGGGCCCGTTTTTGAGGTGGAAGTTCTCCGCAAGCACTGAGAAAAAGGCCCTATTTTTGTTGTGCGACCACTGCTCTGCAAGTCGATGAAAAGTTGCCGCAGAAATTGCATCGTATGCCTGTGCGCAGAGATACTGGGAGTTATAGAATCATTCTTATTGCCTGTTGATGCAAAATTGTCACTAGGAAGTGACTGTGTGGTCAAATACCACTTTCGTCAATTTTGCAGATTTACCCATGTGAGGTAGAAGCTATGTTTTTTTGCAGTGACAGAATATTTTGTAGTGTTCTATAATGGCGTCTAATTCTCTTTCATAGATTGTCACTGAAAAGCTTGACAAGAACAACTTCCAAGCATGGAAGTTTATACTGACGAATTTCCTTATGGGAAAAGGCTATTGGGAGTTCATTATAGGAAATGAAGAAGAACCAGTTCTTCCTAATGTTCCCAATTAATAGGAAATGCAGACATTTAAAGGATGGCATGAAAGAGCTAGAAAAGTTATGTACTGGCTGTCTATCAGTATTTCAAATTCTATGATTGTGCATATTTAGATGCAAATATGCCAAAGGAGGCATGGGATACTTTGGCAAAAATGTACAGCACAAATACACAAGCCAGGAAAATGTAGCTCAAGCAGGAGTTGCACAATATGCAGAGAGAAAATATGAGCATCAATGACTACCACATGAAGGTGAAGAAAATTGCAGATGCACTTGCTTCCATTGGGTCACTAGTGGAAGATGATGATTTAGTTTCTATGACCTTGAATGGTCTAGGAAAGGATTATGCATAGTTCTAGACATCCATTGCCGTTCGTGAAAAATTTCCTGATTTTGAGGAGTTGTTTGCTCTTCTAATTTCTGAAGAGCAGAGAAATGGTGGTGCATCTTCTTCAGGAGGAACTTCAAAAGAAACTGTCTTCTACTCAAATGCTAGAAGAGGTAGAGGCAAAGGTAGAGGAGGCCGATCTGGAGGCCGTGGTAGAAATCAGAATATGCAGCAAATTCAAGAAAAGGAGTCCTTTGGAGGAGGACGTGGTAACTCTAGAGGCAGGGGGAGCCAAAGAGGTCGTGGTGCATGGCAGAGAGGACAAAATACAAACAGCAATGTTGAATGCTACTATTGTGGTAAAATGGGTCATATGGCTAAAGACTGCTACAAAAAGCAGAATGACATCATGAATTGAAAATTGCAGCAAGGGAATTATGCATCTTCTAGTAGACAGGGTGATGACAGAAATGAGCATCTGTTTATGGTGCAGCACATGACCAATTCTGTGACAAATGTAGAAGAAAGCAATGATGTGTGGTATGTTGACTCAGGTGCATCAAACCACATGACAAGTCATGCAGAATGGATGCAGGATGCAAGGAAAATGGAAAGACCAAGATTTGTGAGACTGGTGATGATACTGCACATCCTGTTGTGCAGATTGGTAAAATTCCCTTGTCTATTCAGGATGGGAAAAAGAAATACCTATCTGATGTATTTCATGTCCCGAACATCACCAAGAACCTAGTTTCTGTTGGTCAAATGGTTGAGCAGGGCTTGCAAGTCATAGTTAATCCTCATGGATGCTTTGTTGAGGATATGAAAAATAATGGTCGCTTGATAGGAAAAGGAAAGAAGAAGGGAAGGATGTTTACGTTGGATGCAGACATGCCTGAATTGAGTGCAGCAATGTTTGCACATGGGACCGGTGTAGTTGCAGATATTGATATCTGGCATAAACGCATTGGTCATGTTAATGTACAATGACTTAAATCAATGCAAGCCCAAAATATTGTTGCAAGATTGCCTAAATTCAAGGTTGCAGATGCATAAGGTATGTGAAGCCTGTCAATTTGGAAAACAGGCAAGAAAATCTTTTCCTAGGCATGTTCAAGAGAGTAAGAAGCCATTGGAGTTAATCCACTCTGATGTGTGGACTACTAAAGCTACATCTGTTGGAGGCTGTCATTATTTTGTCACTTTTATTGATGACTACAGCAGAAAAGTTTGGGTGTATTTTATGAAAAAGAAAAGTGAAGTGTTTGGGCATTTCAAAGCTTTTAAAGCTATGGTTGAAAAAGAAATAGGCCTGCAAATAAAATGCCTAAGGTCAGATGGAGGGGGAGAGTACCTCTCAAATGAGTTTGCAAGGTTCCTGCAGGAGCATGGCATAAAGCAGCAATATTCATGCAGTCATACCCCACACCAAAATGGACTTGCAGAAAGGAAAAACAGGCACATTGGAGAGGTATCTTGGGCCATGCTAAATGAAAAAGACCTACCAGATTATTATTGGGCGGAAGCAGTTGCTACAACAGTTTACATAATGAACAGGACTCCCACTATAGCAATACATGGCATGACGTTAGAGGAGATGTATACTAGTAGGAAACCAAATATTTCTCATTTGAAAATTTTTGGTTGCATTGCCTATGTTCATGTGCCAGATGAGTTGAGGTCCAAGTTGGATCCAAAAGCTGAGAAGTGCATCTTTATTGGTTATTCTCTGCAGTAGAAAGGGTATAGATGCTATAACCCTTCTACTCATAAGTTTATGTTGTTTTTGATGAGATGAGTAGCTGGTATAAGCTAGTAAATGTGATTGACAAAATATTAGTGGACCTGCAGTGTCCTCTAGCAGTCACAAAATATAAGTGGACCTGCAGTGTCCTCTAGCAGTGGTTCACATACTTTGCCATGGACAAGCAGATTGAGATCAGGAGAATCTCTTGAAAGCAATGCAGATAGTGGTATGCAGGTATCACGCAAAGGAAAAGAGAAGGTATATCAGCCCATGTTTGATGTGAATGCAGGTCACTCTTATGTGGATGGTGAATCCAATGGCTTAGAACAGAGCATTGATGATGAGTTGGGTATTCCTTCTGTTGTTACACCTGGAGTAAGGAAGACCAAGGATGTTTTGAGAGCACCTGGTAGTGAGCCTATTTTGCGCAGGTCTACTAGAGTCAAGTATCCTGTGGATAGGCTAAAATATGATGGATTTACAGCCATTCACTATGCCTATATGGTCAAAGTGATACAAGAACCAGAACTCACTTCTTTTGAGCAAGCCATGGGAAAAGAAAAATGGGAGAAAGCCATGGATGAAGAAATGGATGCCTTGGAAGCAAATGCTACATGGGAATTGGTGCCTTTGCCTAAAGACAAGAATGCAATTGGCTGTAAGTGGGTTTGTAAGGTGAAGCACAATGCAGATGGTTCTATGAATAGATACAAGGCAAGATTAGTTGTCAAGGGGTATGCACAGACATATGGCATTGATTATGAAGAAACATTCAGTCCGGTTGCAAGGATGGCAACTGTAAGAGAAGTCATTGGTATGGCTGCATCAAAGAGATGGTCTTTACATCAGATGGATGTAAAGAATGCCTTCTTGCATGGTGATTTGCAAGAAGAGGTCTTTATGGAGCAGCCACCAGGTTATGTTCATGCTGTTCATCCTGAGTTTGTTTGCAGGTTGAAGAAAGCCTTGTATGGCTTGAAGCAAGCACCTAGAGCATGGTCTGACAAGATAGGACAATATCTTGTCACAATTGGCTTTCAGATTTCCAAGGCAGATTTCTCACTTTATGTGAGAAAAACAGAGAAAGGTATTATGCTGCTTGTCATTTATGTTGATGATTTGATCATCACAGGTGATAGTGATGAAGATATCCTTTATGTGAAAATGCTATTGAACTAGAAGTTTGAGATGAAGGATTTGGGAGAGCTGCGTTATTTCTTGGGCATTGAGGTGATTAGATCACCAAGTGGGATACGGCTCTTGCAGAGGCAGTATGGATTGGACATGCTATCCAAATATGGGATGACAGGCTGTAAGCCTATTTCAGTTCCTTTGGAGCAGAATGTGAAGCTGAGCACAGATGCAGGTGAGCTTCTAGAAGACCCTACTATGTACAGACGCATAGTAGGAAGTTTGACTTATATGACTATTACTAGGCCAGATTTGAGCTATGCTATTGGATTGGTAAGTTAGTTTATGTAGGCTCCAAGGAAACTGCATTTGGATGCGGCTAGACGCATACTCAGGTATGTGAAGTCCACATTGCAGTATGGACTATTTTATGAGGCTGGGGTTTAGATACAATTGCGTGGATACACTGATGCTGATTGGGCTAGTATTATTTCTGATAGACGATCTACCAGTGGATATGTGTTCTCTTTTGGGAGTGCTGCAATCACTTGGAGCAGCAAGAAACACCCTACAATCGCCTTGTCAAGCACAGAGGCTGAGTACAGGGGGTGCAACAATGGCTGCATGTGAGGTAGCTTAGTTGTATAAGCTACTTTATGATATGCATTAGTCTACAGATGGGCCAGTTGTCATTTATTGTGACAACATGAGTAGTATACACTTGGCAAATAACCCAGTCTATCACGCTAGAACAAAGCACATTGAGGTGCATTATCATTATGTGCAGGAGAAGGTTTTACTAAGTCTTATTGTTCTAGTTTATGTTAGCACAGAGGATCTGACATATTCACGAAGGCATTGGGTGCAGAGAAGTTGCGCAAGTGCAGAGACCTGCTTGGTGTGCAAGAATTGGGATTGAGCTCGAGGGGGAGTGTTGAGATATCGAGCTCCACTCGCGATATGCCAGGGCGACCGTTGTGCATTTATGTCACCGACTTGTCAGCTGTAGATGCGGTTGGTACACTGCCCATGAATAATAGTTGGATGTCAGCTATCCTTATGTACTCTAGTTCGTGGCTCAGTTAGTATGCCACCTTAGTTAGCCGAGTTTGGTTTGAGACCCACATATAGGGTTCTTCTATTTTTTTGTACTAGAGTTCTTTTGGCTTTCACAACTAAAAAGAGGAAAACTATTTTCAGCCTCCACCTTTGTGTGTATTCCCCCATTGTGTATGTGAGAAAGTCGCAAGTGAGCTTCCTTCATTCTCTCCCACTATATTCACATTAGGGCCATCATGATACTGCAAAAATAAAGGCGAGACTACTAGGCAAAGTCACCAAAAAAGAGAGTTGAGGGTGGAGGTGAAGAAAACAGGAGATGTTAGAGTGAAGAAAATTGAGTCATCATAATGTTGAATGTCAAATATGAATATCCAACCTATCATGATGAAACGGTTTCAATCTCCAATGTCCTTCAAGCCCATGTAGTATAACCGATCCCCTAATAAGATGCTCATAAGATGTCTCCACCAAGGGCACTATTCAACTTCCACTTGCAATATATGGCCACTCACTAATTGAGCCATTACATAAGCTCTCTCTCTCTCTCTCTCTCTCTCTCTCTCTCTCTCTCTCTCTCCCCAAGGACTTTTGGCAGAGATTTCTAGAGAGGCAGTCTCCTTCACCTCTCACAAATACTAGAGTCTAGTAGGACTATCTTGATCGCCCCAACTCCTAACATGTCACACATACCTCGCCCTACCTCCTGTACACTCTTCACTAAGTGGGGGGTGTTAAGGACATGGTGATGAAGCTTCATAATGGCCGAGTGAAAGATCATGAGGGTGTATGCTCTGAATTAATTGCATATGGGATTAATATCTGTGCCCCGATCCTAGCAAAGCTGTAATGAAGCCGTTTGTCTTGGCTTCCCACGCACTTGGACTCTTAACACTATCTCACCTATCCACAAGGTAGGGGATCCCATGAACTCGAGGAACTACAACACCATTATGATGGGGAATGTCATGTCCAAGATCTCTGCATCCATGCTTGATTATGAGGTCAGTCGATTTGCAGAGATGCGGGGACTGAGAGCATATGGACCCGACATGATCATGGGACCAAGGACCACATTCTCTCCCTCAGATGTATCATTGAGGAGGTGAGAGCACAGAGACAGAGGGTTTATTTTTGCTTTGTGGATTTCCGCTAAGCCTTTGACACCGTTCCTAGGGCCCATCTCATTAGGCACTTGTAGCACTTGGGTTATGATCAGGAGGTCATCTGGGCAGTTATGGCACTTTATGAGAGAGTCTCAAGCAAGATTCAGGACAAAGGGCTAGATGGGCAGATGAGATTCCTAGTACGATTGGGGTCAAACAAGAATGCCCTTTATCACCCACCTTGTTTGGCCTTTACAAATCAATGAGCTTGAGATAGTCATTATACGTTAGGGGGGATGGGATCCTCTCTTGTTGGCACTCTAATTCAGATATTTCTATATGCAGATGATGTGGTACTTCTATCATCCTCAGCAGAGGGGCTACTGAGACATATTGATGCACTACAATATTTCTGTGAGTCTCATGATTTGAAGGTCAACCTTGGTAAAACCAAGGTTATGGTCTTCAATACATCTCGGGTCAAGATGCATTAGAGAGTTTTACCTTTGATGGGTCATCAGTAGAGATTGTTTCAGATTATACATACTTAGGGGTTATCTTTTCCAGACCCATTTTCACCATGAGACCGGCGATGCAGGCTTGGCTGAGCAAAGGGTATCCCTTGTTAGCCAGGTTCAAGAGGCAATTCTTCAATTCACATTTCCAAGACCCTCGAACCAAATGCCTTCTATTTGACTCCGTGGTTTGTCCAGCAAGGATGTATGGCATCCCGTGTTGGGAGCTAGATCTTTCAATTATTACAAAATGGTCCCATGTGGAACGGCTATAGGTTCTTATGCTATCACGGATGCTTCGGAGTAAGCCATTAATACCTCACCAGATCATTCAACTTGAGTTTGGGTCTTCACCATTGCAACTTCATGCAGCTTTCCAGGTCATTACCTACTTATATCGAGTCAGGGCATACAGAAATCGTACCTCCAATCGTAGCAAACTACTATGGTTAGCACTGTTGTCCTCCTCCATGGCATTATTAGTTGGCACATGATCAAATATGTTGGTATGTGCACACAGTGAGATGGGTTGAGAGACTGGGGTTACATATGGATAGACTTCATCCCAGCATTGATGTGCCATTCTCTCCACTGCAGTATCATGAGGTCAACTAAGCCATACGTGAGGATCTTCTACAGCTACACACATTCTGGACCTGGTTGGAACCAGCTGAGCTCCCTGTTAAGCTTAGCTTCTATAGAGATCAGTGACTACATATCTCGAATGAGGGGTTTATTGACCCAGCGAGGTATACACAGGTTCACCTACCCCATTCATTGAGGATCTCCATTGGGTAGTTTTGGGTCTCTTCACATAGGCCGCACACTGAGAGTGACAGAGCAAAGAGGGTAGCCTACAGGAGGTTGAGTTGGAGGAACATTTCATCTTCAGATGCCCCATTTACTATGAGATCACGGAGCGATTCTATTGTCTATTTAGAGATGGCTTCGGGGTGTTATCCAAATTCTTCTCTTATCTACTCTGACTTTAGAGACATGAGGAGCAAACCAGTTGGACTCATGTCAAAGGATGATCATTGAGTTCTTTCAGCTGGATCACATGGATATAAGTCTAAGACATGATCGTGACCCAAAGCTAGTGACATGATAGCTCAAATGGAGGGTTCATGCACAAATTACACTTGGGAACATTCCCTCCATGTACAGACTGGGAGCCAAAAAACCAATAGGTGTGACGGTCACCCTCGTCAGATGCAGAGCTGTGACCAAGAGATAGCGTAGGACGACACCCATTGGGGGTCACCGACACTCATTTGATTTCATGCTATCACTCCCTCACTCTTGACGAGGGGAGGGGCCACATTGTCCTATAGCACACTTCATTCTATCTTATGACAATAGTGGAGGATGGTTTTGTTGTAGATGACCCTCCACCCCTCTAGTTGTATTTGTATCAAGTCTTTCACAATCTCATAAACCCATCAGTTTTCCAAAGACTTTAATAAACTCTCTCTCTCTCTCTCTCAAGTGGATCAACATAAACATGAGGATATATGTGCATAGCTTAACATGTAAACTTGACAACAACAAAAGGTTCCGTCTATTCATACATGCAAAAATCAAGGTTCAAGAATTACTACTACACTAATAAAGAGCTTGCATAATTTGTTATACAAGCATGAAGTCTCTCTGCCACCCACATGATAAGACTAAGCACCAACAGGATTGGTGCAACTCTATAGTAACCTTTTATGGTGAACACTCTTAATTCAAAACTTGTTGAGTGGTTCTCTCAATCAATCTTGCTGTATCTTCACATCGAAGTCACATTTTTGTTACATCCAAGCATGCCACAGAGGTCAAAGGCTGGGGACCAAAAGATAGAGTTGGTGGCAATTACAGTTAGCATTATTTCTCACGTTTGATCATCAATATTTATTGCAACAATGTATACTATATACCACAAAAGACCTCAGCATTCATTTGAAGAATTCAAGAGGCATTTTTGTTTTTTGGGTGGTGTTGGCTATCAATTTTTGCTTCAAAAGTGACAATTGAATTAAACATGTGGAAGCATCCATTAAAACCTCTAAGTAGTTGCTCGTTGCTTGCAAGTTCAACAAGTGAAAATTGCAAGTATGTATGACGCATATCCAAACATTAATCAAAACATCTACTAGTTCATAGATGCTTTCAAGTTCAAATGCTGCTCGATAACATCCTTCAGTGAATGGAAAATTTGCTCATATTTTCCACTAATTGCACATTTTATGATGTTACAATAATTGAAATAATGTGATCAAATGCCAAGAAAATATGACATCCATTCATACGATCCTGCATCCCAATATGTAGACTTGACATATTAACCAAAATTTTCTCCCTTTTTTTGCCTCATTCTTCACTTTCATCTTCGTTCTCTATTTTAATCCGTTAAAAGTATCGTTGCATAGCATAACTGGAAGACACATTGAACTCATTTCCTTGATCATAGTCAAGCTTCTCTTTCAGATAATTAGATGCTTAGGTTGGCATTTGCTTCAACTTGATTCGGTCTCTTTTAGACCATTGTTGGTAGTTCTCAGGCTCCCAAGATCATTGTAAACCTTTTTTCTACGCTTCAAGTAAGGCTTTATTTTTACTTTGGACATCGCTCCAACTTCCTAAGATTGAACTCAGGTTTGGTACCTTGTAGGTATGTTTGTTGACGCAAAGGCTACTTTGACCTTGATCGTCAACCCATGTGTTACAATTTCACCATCGATCATGATCATTCATATAGTTACAATGAGCTTTCATATGTAACGTTGCTTTGTGCAACCAATGTGCATGCACACATGCTTATGCATGTGCAGGTGCATGTGCATAGACATGTGTTTGCACATGTGGGTGTGTGCTAGTAAAATTCTCTTCTCTAATACCCAAGACCCAAAAAAAAAATCACACTCTGCTTTGGTATCTTGTAGGTATGCTTGTTGATATTAAGGCTACTTTGACACCGTTGCTTAAATTTCCTAACATTACACTCTGGTTTGATAGCTTGTAGTTATGTTTCTTGATGCTAAGCTATTTTAACCTTCTCGGTCGACCCTTGTTCGACGGTAACCATGGATCAAGAGTGAGCCTTCGTACATTAAGTTGCTTTTGCTCTTTCAAAAAGACTTGTGCAGTTGGTGGGCTTACGTGCTTGTGTGCATGTTCCTTTTACTAAAAATGACTCTCTCTCTCTCTCTCTCTCTCTCTCTCTCTCTCTCTCTCTGAGGTTGGGGGGGGAGATTGAATATAGCTATAATGTCTGTGCATTACCTCTCTCTCTCTCTCTCTCTCTCTCTCTCTCTCTCTCTCTCTCCTCTTGCTCTTTCCTGTCTTTTCTCTTTCCTCTCTCTCTTTCTCTCTTTCTTTTTCTCTCTTCCTCGCTCTTTCTGTCCTTCTCTCTTTCTTATCTCTTTCTCTCTTTTCCTCTCTTTCTCTCTTTGCCTTTCTCTCTTTTTCTCTTTATCTTTCTCTCTTTCTCTTTTTCTCTTCCTTTTTCTCTGTTTCTCTATCACTCTCTTTTCCTATCTTTCTTTCTTTCTCTTTATTGCTCTCTTTCTCTCTTCTTCTCTTTCTTAATTTTTTTCTTGGCTAGAGTCTTTATATCCAAAATGATATAGATTGAACATATGTTTACAATTTAAATTGTTGCTCTTACAGAGCCTCAATTCGTGCCATCTGCATAATTTGACTCCCCATTGTCTTATTGCTCAATGTCATGACAGTCCCTTGCTAGGTGCCATCTGCATTAACTCCCACTTGTCTTGCCAAGCCTTGCCCCTTGGGTGCATTGACTCCCCATTGTCTTATTGCTCAAGGTGATAGTCCCTTGCCAGGTGCCATCTGCATTAACTCCCTATTGTCTTGCCAAGCCTTGACCCTTGGGTGACATCCAGTGCAAAATACAGCTGCCATCTGCATTAACTCCCACTTGTCTTGCCAAGCCTTGCCCCTTGGGTGCATTGACTCCCCATTGTCTTATTGCTCAATGTGATAGTCCCTTGCCAGGTTCCATCTGCATTAACTCCCTATTGTCTTGCCAAGCCTTGACCCTTGGGTGACATCCAGTGCATATTTTGACTCTCATTTGACATAGGAGGTGATGACTCTGATTATAATTGTCTTGAATTGGCTTCTTGCCTAGTACCCAAATAAAATCCTTCAATGGACTTCAATACAAAGCCAAGGTTGTCTAAGGATAAAATTGTCTAGGGAAAAATGCATTAATATGTATGTGTGTTTGTATATGTGGCAATAGTATAATAAAATATGGTGTGCATAGGGCCCAAGGTTGAGGTGGCAAGGCATGACCATGTGCCACCCTTCCATGTAAGAGGACCCATAAGGTGTGTTGTACATAATCCATGATAGTAATATTATAAAATGCAAGGTGGCATGGCTCCTCCATGTGCCACCCCTCCACCTAGGATGCATTAAGTGAGATATGGCTCAAAGTCCATGGGAGAAGCAATATAAAATGGGTGGAGATGGCTATTATATTGAGTTATTCCCTCCATATGAGATAGGCTCATGTGGGGGAGGTATAGAAGGACAAAGAGAGCTAGTTAAATAATGGGGAAAGTAGGATGAGGTGGCAAGATTCCTTGTGCCAACCCTCCACTTGTCCTCCTAGAGGTTTGAACATATTATAAAATTGGAAAGAGACCAAGGGAGTATCATAGACTTGAGATATGGGGCTTGATTTATGTGGAAAATTGAGGCAAAGGGTTGTCGCACACAATTGAGAGTGCGTACCCACCTAGCCCACATGGGAGACTTTTCCACACACACCATGCATGTGGGAGGATACATTAATGTGGAGAGACCCCCTCTTTTGGCTATAAAAGGAAGGGGCTATTCCTTGATGAGAGACGCTCATTCTTGTAAAGCCACCTAGCTAGTATTTTGATATTTCCCTCTCATCCCTTCTTTCAAATAAAGTATGGTTCTCTTCCCTTGATGTCTACATCTCCACATTCCTCCTTCTATCATGTACATGCTTCTCTTCCCCGTCTCCCTTTCCCCTTGTGTCATAGTCTCCCTTTTCCTCCCCTCCACTTCTAATTCCTTTTTCACCCCTATGGCATCCCTTCGCCCTCATGATCTCCTTTTCTCTATGGCCTTTGAGCGTCGCCATATTTAGCCTCTAGCCTCTGGTCTCGATAAGTTTTCCGGCTAAAAGTTTTGGTGTGGCTGCTGGGATACGAATCTCCACGCCTAGTGGCGGATCTTCTGTTTGTACGGGTTACATCAACAAAACTATATCATCTGTGCTCTTTCTAAGCTGCTGCGCGTGCATTCGATTCGTGCGTTTCCTGCGCAACAATTCTCTGGACTGTTGCGACTTCTGGTTGCGGACAGTTTTCTGCGCATCAGTTCTCTGGACTGCTGCGACTTCTGGTTGCGGACAGTTTTCTGCACGACAGTTCTTTGGACTACTCTGGTCGCGGACTGTTTCCTGAGCCCCTGCAAAAGAGTAACAGCAGATCCCGCGCCCCCCTATCTCTTCTCTTCCTCTTCTTCTCTTTCTCTTTCTCTTCTCCTTCTCCTCTCCTCTCCTCTCTTTTTATTAAAGAGTAGGATTGGAACCCAAGACCTCCCCCTTCACAAAAGAAAGTCTTATCATTGGGCCAACAGGTTGGAAGTGGTAAAAATGTAATGATTTTTGTTCATATATTGAAATTGCGGGAGCTGTAACTCTCTAACCATAAGGAGTTTGCTCTTGCTGTAAAAAGCAAAAATATTTCATTTTATGTGCTCTATCCACATCTCTTGATAGATTTCCAATTCAGAACTTCTGCAAGCTCACTTCACGAATGCACGCCTCACGAGAAGGGTGGACATTTATGTCACTTCTCGACACGTTTAAGGAATTGGTGCCTGTTCCTCTGCACCTTATGGCTACCAATGCACGAGATGTCTTCCTTGATCTTCATGTCGACCTTCAACGGCTGATTTTCCAGTGCATTATTGATGGTGATGACGGGTGGAATGACACACCGTGGATGATTCATGGTGACGAACTACTGATACGCTGGGAGGATTTTGACTTTACTTCTACTCATTGTGCGGTGATCGAACTACTTGCTACTTCAGAGGTAATCAAAACGGTTTCCTTCTTCGAAGGGTGGGATGCTCCCCAAGCTTGGGGGGAGATTTGGCGCATCTGCTTTGTTGATTCCTGTGGAAAAGCTCGTCCTGAATGGTTTATTCACAATCTCATTACAAAGGTTTCTAGGCCTTGGCTATGGTTGGTAATGTTTCGACCAAGGAATCAATTTGTACCTAATCAGCCTTTTGTGCCTCATTTCGAGCTTCAAATTGTAATTCTTTTTGGGCTTAAGATAAACTATCAACAAAGAATTGCAAGTTTATTTGGTGCTGAATGTTTGGCTCAAGTGTTGAATTCTCGCCACCCTCTCCTCCTACCTATCTTGGACTACCGAGAAACTTGGGATGTCCGAATTCTCGTCTTGGTGTGATGATATCTTGGATTCTTCAATTTGATGGAGCTTACAAACCTTCGACCAAGGCGGTTGGCGTGGGTGTGAAGCTCACTTCACCGGGTGGTGAGGAGTTTTGTTACAGCAAGTCTTCACCCGCAAGTACTTGCAATCAAGCTGAGTACTCGGCGCTCATTTTTGGGCTACAAAAGGCACAAGAACATCAGGCCAAGCAATTAGAGGTGCAAGGAGATTCTCAACTAGTGTGTGAACAAGTTAGTGGAAGGTGGAAGGTGCGGAGCAAAGGCTTGGTTCCACGACATCAACAGGCCTTGGAACTTTGCAACCAGTTTGAAGAGGTAAAAATTCAGCATATCCCTCGAGCTCGAAATCTTGTTGCTGATTTCTTGGCACGTGAAGCTTGTATTTCAATCACGCATGACGCGAGTGGAAGCACCACCCCAACAAAGCCGCAAGCCACGAAGGAGGGTGATCGTTTGTAAGGAATACAAAGGTTGTGGTCATCATGAAACTAAGTGTTGGGCATACTTGATACGAGTTCACCGACTTCGGAAGATCATCAGGAGGGTTCTCAAGGACATTGCTCAAAAGAAGGATGCCAGACCGCACACCCCTTGAAGAAATAGCATGGCAACTACAAGAACTGGAAGAAGCAGAAGGTGATGTGCAAGCTCTCCAACATTTGTCATGGCATTCTTGTTTGCCTTGATGAACAACCTCATGCAACGCCGCACCTCTAACCCTCGCGTGTAATGATCAATGTGATATCATGAGGGTTGGTCCTTTTAAGATTGTCTATGTGCTATTCTATGCTGAAGATTCTTCTCGTGTAATATTTCACACTAGACCAGTCACACCCTACCCTGCCTATGTGTGCTTTTTGGATGTATCTTCGCCCGATTTTCAGTTCAAGCTTCCTCTTACTATTGTTCGTCCATAGATAAGCCCCTCTTTTCCATCTTCCAAGCATGGCTGACATTCCCGTGTTTTGTGGACAGGTAGAAGAAAATCCAAATGAGTATCTTGTGGCTTTCAAGCGCCGTTGTGTTTCTCTCAACTTTCTTACTGAAGACAGATGGCTATTGGTTCTTCCCACATTTCTAGAAGGTTTGGCTCAAGTGTGGTATGAGAAGCAAGCCGAAGATGTTCGCCAAAGCTGGCCAAGGTTGACAGCAGCAATGATTGAGTATTTCGGCAAAGAAGAGGAGCCGGAGAATGTGTACCTGCAGGTGGCAAATTTGAAGCAGTCAGAAGGTGAGACGGCGCGTCGATATGTGGATCGAGCGGCCGTGCTCTTGGACCGTTTGATTGCCACACAGGATGAAAATGCCAGGTTTCGAGCTGGAATGACTCAGCATGTGCTGGGCTACCTTGTAGCAAGAGCGAGTGATGAATTCCGCCTCAAGCTTAAATGGGAGAATCCAGAAACTATGGTGCTAGCACATGAGATTGCTCAAAAGTTTGACAAAGTTCAGTCTGACCCTGCTTCAAAGAAGACGATTGTCCCTCCGCATCCCCCTCCATTCCTGCAACAACAACCTGGGGGGTCTAACTCAGGGGCATACCCCCACCCCTCATCAGGGATGTATCCACTGCCTCCACCTCAAATGTATGGTCCTCCCTTAGATGCTTACCCTCAACAAGGTGGATATCCTCATCCTCTGCCTCGAAGATTTCCCTAGCCTCGCCCACGAGCTCCCCTCCTCTCTACTCCCGTGGCCCCTCCAACTAAAGAGGCCCCCTCTGCAACAGAACCTGGAGTCAATGACCTAGCCAAGGCCCTGAATGTTGAGATGGTGGGCATCAGAAATCAAGCCAACCGCCCTCCAAGAGATCGTGCTAATGTTGTATGATACGAGTGCCACCAGAAGGGTCATTATCGCACAGTATGCCCCAATATTCCAAGGGTGAATCTTCTAAGTGAGTCGGGCACTAAGGATTCTGATGTGGAGATCCTTGATCTCGGGAAAAGTACTCGTGCTACCTCGGACCCCTCTCCAAACCGTGGACCGGGCCGCCCCAGGAAGAAGGTGTCCTTCTCAGAGCCCTCAGATGCTGAGATGGCAGACCCACCAATAGAGAAGACTAAAAGATCTCGCAGGAGTAAGTGGTCACCCTCGGATTTTCCCATCGGCTCAGGGCAAGAGGACTATTCGGTCGTTCAGGACCTTGCTCATCGGTCTTTGAGCATCACACTCCCTCAACTAATAGCATTAAGTCCTAAGGTGAGACGTGAGCTGTAGCAAGGTCTCTCAACAAGGAAGAGCAAGAAAAAGGCAAAGGTACGAGAGGTATCTTCTATCTCTGAAGAAATTGATCGGCACCCACACACAGTAGATGTCATCATAGATAATTGCCGTGTCAAAAATGTGTGTGTTGATGGGGGAGCTGCATGTAATATCATGGTGCCCCGCATCATGAAGAAATTGAATTTGAAATGTACAAGGCGTTCCTCCACTCGCATCAAGGTAGCAGATGGTCGACGACTCGCCACCATGGGAGTCATTGAGGATTTGCCCATCACTGTCAACGGGTTGACTACCACTGTCAATTTCTATGTAGTGGACATTAAAGATACAGGCAGAAGTTACCCAGCCATACTCGGGAGACCATGGTTGAGAAAAAGTGATGCAGTCAGCTATTGGAAGACAGGACACATGTCTTTTGGTGCTTCCAAGGAGAAAATCCCTGTGCAACCTGGTGCCATGGAACCAGAAGAAGAAGAGGAGCATGACAGTGATACTATCTCATCTTCAGTGTCTGAGTCCATGGAAGAATCAGACGGGGTGGATGAATTCTTAGAGGAGGAAGTTTACATGATGGGGGTGTCTCCGACCCTGCCACCTGCAGAAAAGATAACAGCTAGTCCTCAACAACTCGAATCAATGCTTTCTCCAGACCTCACTCCAGGTGAGAAAGATGAGTTTCTTGAAATGTTCAAAGATTTCCCTGACCTCTTTGGAACTAGCTACCACCACCTTCGCCATGTGACTGCCATAGAGCACAAGATAGAGCTGAAGCCTGATGCAAAGCCTGTGGCTCAGAAGTATCGGAGATTAGGGCCCCTGCAGACCAACGCTTTGCGCTCAGAGTTGTAGAAGCTTGTAGAGGCTGGGTTTATTGTTCCGGTTCACAATATTGAATGGGTTTCACCAGTGGTAGTCATCCCAAAGAAAAACAACAAGTGGCGGGTCTGCATCGACTATAAGAAGCTCAATGCTGCCATCAAGAGGGATCATCATCCTCTACCCTTTCAAGACCTCATTCTTGAGAAGGTAAGTGGTCATGAGATGTATACTTTCTGTGATGGTTACTCTGGGTTTTATCAAATCAGAATTGCCGAGGAAGATGTGCTTAAAACCACATTTGCCACACCCTGGGGGACATTTGCATTCAAAGTAATGCCATTTGGCCTCACCAATGCTCCTGCCACCTTTCAAAGATTTATGCGGATGGTGTTTGCTCCTTATTTGGGGGATTTCTTGGAGGTGTTTTTAGATGATTTCTGTATATTCTCATCACGTAAGGAGCACGTCATGAAGGTTAGATTGGCCTTCCAAAGGGTCAATGATGCAAATGGCAGTCTCAACCCTGAGAAATGCACCATTGGAGCCACTCAAGGGAGGTTATTGGGACATGTTGTCTCATCCGAGGGCATCAAGCCTGACCCCGAGAAGGTAGAAGCCATCCTCAAGCTCTCCCCACCTACAACCAAACGTCAGGTACGCTCATTTGTCAATATACAGGATACTATCGCCGCTTTATTGATTAGTATGCTGCTTTGACACGGCCCATGACTATGCTATTAAAAGATGGGGTTGATTTCTCTTGGAATGAGGATTGTGATCATGGGTTTGCACAAATCAAGAATGCTCTGGCTTCAGAACCCATTCTACGCAATCCAGACTGGTCAAAGACCTTCTATATCAATCTTGGGTTTGGTGAGCACACTCTAGCAGGTATTCTTCTCTAGCAAGGGGAGGATCGGTTCATGTACCCCGTTCGATTTGCTTCTCTCGACAATTGCTCGACACTGAGCGATGCTATTCAAAGGCTGACAAGCATGCATTGTCTTTGGTGTTTTGCATTGAGAAATTTAAGCATTATGTGGCTGGAAAGTCCTTCTTTATACTCACTAGCACTGGTCTTGCAAAGCAGGTTCTTCAATCACCAAATCCCATGGGCCGGTTGGCCAAATGGTTGGCAGTTCTACAAGAATATGATTTTTCTTTCAAAATTGTAAAAGGGGGTTGTTCCAACTTGAAGAATGCTTTGATTGATTTAGAGGAGTGCCTTGATGTAACCCTTGTAGCAGCCATAGAAGTTGGGGATCCTTGGTATGGTGGTATCTACAAGTTTTTGACCGCTTTCTCCTTTCCTTCAGAAAGTACAAGCTATGAGAGAAAGAAGATCCGCAGAGATAGTAGGCGCTACACCCTCCTTGATGAGGTGTTGTACCGTCAAGGCATGGATGGGGTACTCAGACGGGCCATTGATGTAGATGAAGTGCCTAAGGTATTGAAGCATTATCATGATGGATTTTGTGGAGGCCACTATGCCAGTGACTATACAGCTAAGAAGATTTTACATGCTGGATACTATTGGCCGACTTTGTTCAAGGATGTCACTTTGTATTGCAAAACCTGTGAACCATGTCAATTCTTTGGTAGAAAGGATTTGCGTCCTGGGCAACATCACCTAGTGATGTCCATCCATCCGTTTCAGAAGTGGGGAATAGATTTTGTCAGACCCTTGCCCATGACTGCCCGCAAAAAGAAGTATCTTTTGGTAGCCACTCAGTATGTCACTAAGTGGGCTGAAGCTATCGCCCTCTCTGCTGCAAATGGCAAGGCAGTTTCAAATTTCATCTTTAAACATATCTGCACAAGGTTTGGGACACCCATGGAGATAGTCTCTGACCATGGGAGTCCATTCTTAAATGAAGCAGTGGAGTTACTCATGGATCGCATGGGCATTGATCATCACACTTCTAGCATCTATTATCCAGCATCCATGGTCAAACAGAGCGGACCAATGGCCTCCTTTGTAAAACCATGGGAAAAATGGCCGCAGGGAATAGGAGCCAATGGGATCAGAAGGTCACTGAAGCCGTGTGGGCTTACAACATCACTCATAAAACATCTACAGGTCACACCCCTTTTGAGTTGGTGTATGGTACTGAGGCAGTTTTACCACTAGAGATAGAGATTCCGGCCTTGAGATTGGCACAGGAACAGAGGATGACAGAAGATGAACATGTAGAGGCCAGACTGGTACAACTTGAGAAGTTAGATGAGACCCGACGCCTTGCACTACATCAAACAGAGATCCAAAAGAATTGACAAAAGGCCCGATTGAATGCTAAGATTCGCAAGGGATGGGAAAGACACTTTGCTGAGGGGGATGTTGTGCTATGCTTTGATAACAGATTGGACCACCAAATGGATAAGAAGTTTCTGCCACTGTGGGCTGGTCCATACAAAGTCATCAAAGAACGTAGCAATGGGTCTATACAAGTTCAGGAGCTGCATGAACCATATGGCAAGAAGGTGATCAACAAGCGTTACCTCAAGCCTTTCTTTGTGCGTGATGGTCCCAGGCATGGAAATGCTGTGCATTCCGTGCCTGGGGGGGGGAACTGTTATGGATAAAATTGTCTAAGGAAAAATGCATTAATATGTATGTGTGTTTGTATATGTGGCAATAGTATAATAAAATATGGTGTGCATAGGGCCCAAGGTTGAGGTGGCAAGGCATGACCATGTGCCACCCTTCCATGTAAGAGGATCCATAAGGTGTGTTGTACATAATCCATGATAGTAATATTATAAAATGCAAGGTGGCATGGCTCCTCCATGTGCCACCCCTCCACCTAGGATGCATTAAGTGAGATATGGCTCAAAGTCCATGGGAGAAGCAATATAAAATGGGTGGAGATGGCTATTATATTGAGTTATTCCCTCCATATGAGATAGGCTCATGTGGGGGAGGTATAGAAGGACAAAGAGAGCTAGTTAAATAATGGGGAAAGTAGGATGAGGTGGCAAGATTCCTTGTGCCAACCCTCCACTTGTCCTCCTAGAGGTTTGAACATATTATAAAATTGGAAAGAGACCAAGGGAGTATCATAGACTTGAGATATGGGGCTTGATTTATGTGGAAAATTGAGGCAAAGGGTTGTCGCACACAATTGAGAGTGCGTACCCACCTAGCCCACATGGGAGACTTTTCCACACACACCATGCATGTGGGAGGATACATTAATGTGGAGAGACCCCCTCTTTTGGCTATAAAAGGAAGGGGCTATTCCTTGATGAGAGACGCTCATTCTTGTAAAGCCACCTAGCTAGTATTTTGATATTTCCCTCTCATCCCTTCTTTCAAATAAAGTATGGTTCTCTTCCCTTGATGTCTACATCTCCACATTCCTCCTTCTATCATGTACATGCTT